>NC_084601.1:28394628-28524628 GCF_033807715.1 Cololabis saira | reverse complement strand
AAGCCATCCACTGACAAAGAACTGGCTCTGGGCCAGAAGAACCGGTTCCAAGGTAGCACCAACTCTTTGCTGGACTAAAGGAAAGAACCACTTACGTAAGCAGAGGGGAGCGGAGTTATTAAGACCGACGGCAATAGCAAGACTGGGAGACGGAGACATTTACAAATCAAGGCTGGATTATGGTTCTGTGTTAAATCCACGCCGAGCGTGCGCCGCAGGTTGCGCCGCAATGAGCGCCCACGGCGTACGCCACGCCGTGCCTGACGCACTTCCCAAAAATTGTAACTACGCGTCAAGAGGTCGCAGACCCAACGCAGACCGAGAGGGCTGTGATTGGTTTGCTTGGTAGCAACACATGTCCGGTTCCGGTTCGTGAAGCAGTCGTGAACTTTCAGCGCTCTTTTCTTCGTGTGTGTGTGATTTTTTTGGTTTTGTTTTTTTGCACAATAGTTGTCCTTATCTCTTTAATTCACAGGGACCGGAAAAGTTGAAAAGTTGAACACAAAACTCAAAATCTTATACTTTAACTTAAAACTTAACTAGAACTTAAAATGTGCTTGACACAAATGAAAGTTCAATTGAAACACGTGGGAAAAACACCTAACCTTTAAAGTTATGTGTGTTATCAGGTGTAATGGCATTTTTAGGTTAGAAATAAGAAACTTTCTTGGTAAGATCCTTAGTTTTTTGAGTGAAGGCAGTGAACTTGGTCAACTGGTGTAAGTTCAGGGTTTTTAAATGCACAGCCATGAACCTACTGTATTATATAATTTAGTCTTAGTAATGTCAATTAACATCTTTTGTATATCTATATATATGGAATTTTCAGTAGAATACTTGATTACTAAAATATTCGATAGCTGCAGCCCTAGTTACAACCCGTCATGGTGTGGCAGGGGGCCAGTGTGTGTGTGTGTGTGTGTGTGTGTGTGTGTGTGTGTGTGTGTGTGTGTGTGTGTGTGTGTGTGTGTGTGTGTGTGTGTGTGTGTGTGTGTGTGGGTAAACATATGATGCCTGGGTGTGTGTGAGTGTGAGGGATCGGCGTTGCCGCGGCAACAGCCGGAGTTATGTAACACCCCACGGTGTGGAGTAAACAAAGCCCGGCGGAGACAGACGGGGGCTCGGCGGGTGAAGTCAGAGCTCCGCCCCCCTGCAGACCGGTGACCTCAGGACCAGGTACCGGTCCAGGACCGACCCGGGACTGAGAGTAGACCAACCAGCTCCATCCTGGTTCAGCTAGTTTCCATATGAGCTTGTATTCAACTGCAGCACAATAACACAGAGAAGTGGATGATGATGTTGAACTCACTACAATGGTTTTCATCCATCAGCTGAGATCAGATATGTGTGGCGACTGCACTACCGCTATTTCTACAGTATTGGAGGGAATGTGCATGACGTCACAGATGCGACTTCACAGCGGGTTTCGCCCACTGAGTGGCAGAAAGACTGAGTGGCAGAAAGACTGAGTGGCAGCGTAGACTTTCAGTTTGAGCAACTGGGAAAGAGCTGTTGTGCGATCGACTGTACTCATACGGTGCGTCCGAAATGCCATACTAAAAAGTATATACTAAAAACTATACTTAAGTTTGGCACACTTTTGAGTAAATATCCGTAGTATGCATTAATTCGGACGTACTATTAAGAGCGCACACGATGTCACCACCGCGTCGTTTCTCCCGGACCGCCATGTTGGAAATGGGCGGAGCAAACAAACCTGGCCTGGTCCTGTTATTGAGTGCGTTTACATGGGAAGTTGAATTCCTCTTTAATTCAGAATTAAAATTAAATCCGATTTAAAATGATTAAAAATTACCATGTAAACACCTAATTCCAAATGAAAATGGTCATTCCGAATTAAACTTAATTCCGAAGTAAGTGGTTGGTTTATTCCCATTTTAAATCCGAATAGAATAATTCCGTGATCATGTATACGATTGGTGCGTCCGAAATCCCGTACTAAAAAGTATATACTAAAAAGTATACTTCAGTTCGGCACACTTTTGAGTAAATATCAGTAGTGTGCATTAATTCGGACGTACTATTAAGAGTGCACACGGCACTTCCGGCCGTAGGGAGGGGAGGAGTTGTTACCACGGTAACCTGTCACAGCAGCGGTAGCAGCACCGCTCCGCTATTTCCCGTTTATCCTGGCCGAAACAAGATGACATTATATAATATTATTATATATGAATATTATAATATTAATATTATATAATAATATTATTATACTTAATATTATACTTATGACATATACGTATCACTTAGCAACCAAACGCTGCTGCATTGCATTGTGGGAAGTTTCTGCTCAGCTAGTGTCCATCAATCCACACCAAAACATTCTCTGGAATGAGTATAGATAGAGCACACTATTGAGTACGTTCTAATGTTTCGGACGCACTAAAAAATCTCACATACTCATTTTGTATACTCGGACGCAGCTATAGATTTAGCAAGAAATCGGAGTTATCATTTTACAGACTGCCGAAAAATAAGCTTAAGAGAGACAAATGGATCGCTGCAATTCGCAGAAACAACTGGATTCCAGGCACCGAAACGTGGCTTTGCGGCTCCCATTTTGTATCAGGTAATGTTGGAGTGCAGCTGCTGCTGCACATCAACCTAGACAGAGTTGCAGGACCGGATCATAAAGACGTGGAGTTCAGTGTTTTAAGTGAGAAATTATCAACAAGGGGAAAACCTCCGAGCAAACTGGCAGCTGTGGGGCACGGCGGTGGAGGGTTGATGGTACGATCAGAGCTTGGTTTCAACAGTCTCACAGTGGTTCGAGCTGCCACAGCCTCTGCGTCTACGTGGGAGGTGAAACTTCCCCCGAGCTGGTGGATTTTCTCGTCACCAAAACATCGAGGCTTCAGTGGAAACTTCAGTGGAAAAATGGAAGCCATTGCTGAACTGAATTGTGGGTAACGTGCACGGTGGAGGAAGTGTTGCTTCTGTCAGAGATGGAAACTGTTTAATGTCAGCTGATCGTACTGCGGATAAAACGCTAGAGTGAGCCAATAAAATCATGGGGGGGGGGGGGCAAAGTGAAGATGAGGAGTGACGAATTCCTCGTTTCAGCTCCAGCGGCACTACTTCCACATCTTGTTTCCGTAGCAACACTTTAAGTGAAATCGCTTCAACAGATTTTAGTAATTATTTTATAAATTATTAATAATATAGCATCATGGGTTAGCATAAATTTAAGTAAGCCGAGCAAAAACCGCTAACTGTGTTTGGCCACGGTTACATGATGTTTTTTAATTCGGAATGAATTATTCCAAATTAAATAATTCCGAATTAAACTATTTTCCTTCAAGTTTACATGGAAATAGTAATTCTTAATTGAGGTTTACATGGAAAACACGTTTGATCGGCTTTATCCAATTCCGCTTACGGTCTGGGGGTTGGGAAGGTTCTGATTGGATAGGGGGACGGACCGGAAGTTGCGTCTACCGGAAATTACCGGAAATTACGTCTACCGCAAGAAAAACAAAATTTACAACAGCTACAACTTTGAAAAGCTCACAATTTTTATGTTTCCTGCCATCCGTTCTTTTAATTATTTCCAGGTCCTCCAAGCTATTTATTAAATAAATCGTCGCTGCTCTTGACCACCGTTAACTGCGTGCTGCTATCTTGAAACTTTGTTTGGAAAACAAAGCCAGTGCGGAATTAATTTAAAGTGGAATGAGTGTAGACATGATCGCGGAATTATTCTATTCGGATTTAAAATCGGAATAAACCAGCCACTTCGGAATTAAGTTTAATTCGGAATGACCATTTTTAATTCGGAATTAGGTGTTTACATGGTAATTTTTAATCATTTTAAATCTGATTTAATTTTAATTCTGAATTAAAGAGGAATTAAACTTCCCATGTAAATGCACTCAATAACAGAACCAGGCCAGGTTTGTTTGCTCCGCCCATTTCCAACATGGCGGTCCGGGAGAAACGACGCGGTGGTGACTTTGTCCAGTTCTTCTTATACAGTCTGTGGCCCAAAAACAGCGCGGACCACGTGCGTTTTAGTGTTTGTTGCAATAAATGTGCAAATAAAAACGTATTTATTTGGATATATTTATTGTGCTTGGTAGAACTTGCACTGTAGTTTACTGTGTTCCGTGTGATGAAAACGCTTTAATCCCCCCCTCGGTCTGGGCCCCGGGTCCGTGCAGGGGGAAGCCCGGGCGGGGGGGGCGTGGCCCGGGGGGGTCCGAGCAGCCACGTGACCAAAAACAAGGAACCTCCGGGAAAACCGTCCGTCCCGAACTCTGGCTGGGTGGGGGTCCGGCAGGGGGGACCCCGCGCAGCGACGGCTCCCGCCGCTTTCACGGCCCCGCGGCAGCAGTGCCGTCAATGCAGTCAAAGCTAAGGTATGGCCAGAGCTGGGTAGAGTAGCCAAAAATTGTACTCAAGTAAAAGTACTGTTACTTCAGAATAATATGACTCAAGTAGAAGTAAAAAGTAGTCATCCAAATAATGACTTGAGTAAAAGTAAAAGAGTACTTGGTGAAAAAACTACTCAAGTAGGCTACTGAGTAACTGTTGAGTAATGTCTGATTTATTTTTTTAACACAACCACTTAAACAGACAAAAGTACAAAATAATCATCTTCAGGCAAATTAAATCAATAAAATAATAAAATAAAATAAATAAAAAATAGCTTAAATTAAAATAATCTTAAAGTAAATTATGTAGAACTTTAACTTTATTTAAAAAACCATTGAAAAGAAGGATGATTTCCTTATATTAAATTAATGAGTGGCTTGATGTTGATTTGGGTATTTATTTAATTGGTGATTTGCTTTGATTTTTTTAAGGATGAAGGTAACATGTAGACTGCACCTTTATTTTAAAAATCTTTTTTATTTTTTGAGGAATGTTTGTTATCCCCACAGATTTGTTTTACTGGCAGTCTTTCTCTTACTTTTTGCTTTTATTTCATTAATTTAATTAATCTTTTTGAGGGTAGGCAAATAATAAGCTTTGTTTCAGCCTACCTCTTTTTCGGTCTAGATGTTATTTGTTTATTTGTATACTGGAAACTTTTTTGTTATGTTTTCTTTGAACAGTGTATTCGTTTTCTTGTCAGTTTTATTCTTGGTTTTTTATTTTTATTTTTTGTGTCATGACCGAAAATAAACTAAACTAAACTAAAAAAAAATTCAAGTACTTTAATAAATAATAAAATAAATAAAATAACAGAATAAAAAAATAAATTAAGCACAAGTAGTACAAAATTTCAAGCCTTCGTACTTTTCTTTTTTAACCAGACTCCGCAGGCAAAACTAGAACAAGCCCATGAACTCATAGAAACTCTGTGTGTATTTGAGTCTGTATATGTGACAAAACGCGTACGTGGAGGGGATAAAAGAAAAGTAACAAGCTCAACGTAGCCTAATGTAGCGGAGTAAGAGGAACAGTTTCTTCTTCACAAATCTACTCAAGTAAAAGTAAAAAGTATAGTGATTCAAAACTACTCCTAAAAGTACAACATTTCCCAAAACTTACTCAAGTAAATGTAACGGAGTAAATGTAACTCGTTACTACCCACCTCTGGTTATGGTAAGGTTACGAGTCACAGAACTTAACTAGAGTATCAATCAACACGTCCAGCAAATACTCATCACAGAAGTCTGCTATGTAGCTTATCTGCGTGGTCAAGAAAATTTGAACTTTTTCAAATGCAGTCTCACTCACATCCTGCTAACGTAACTATGAACACTACACTTGTTGATCAATTCAGTCAATGGGCCTTTACGCAACACACATCCATTTTCTGCACCACGGACAGCAAGCGGCAGTTAGAGAGCAGAAATCTCGTATCTGACAAACGCAATTTAACTCATTCTGTTCACTTCATTCTCTTTGTCAGTGCAACAATATCACGTGGACATCCCAGTTTAACTTAAAACAGTTCATGTCAAAATGCAAAAAGGAGAGAGAGGGAGCAGAAAAGAGAAAGAGTAAAAAAAAGTCAAATATTTCCCTTAAACAGATTTATATGAGGGTAGGGTGATTTGATATCTTACCTTAAGATGAACTTGCATAATTAATCAATTGGTGGCTAACAGCCCCGTTAATAGCCTGACTCCCTCCGCTGCTGGGCCAACATTGGACCATCACTTGCCTTCTTTTTTTGAAAATAAAAATTGCAGCGTTGCCTGCTTCCTGTTCACTTTTCTTATAGTAACACTGCAGAGCGCTAAGAACGAGATTGACCTAGCGACCTGTCGTCAGGGACGCTGGGACATCACATTTCAAAATATGAGGGGGGGATACAAGTGTTGGGAAATATAATACCTAGTGAAATCGATCATGTTGTTCTGACTTGCATTTGTAGTTATTTTTATAGATATTAAATAATAGAATAATCAATACAAATAGACACAGAGTAATTCCATGAATTTCTTTAAAAAACAAACATTTACATTTTCCCCTGACGTCGCCAAGGTGCGGCAGCTGCCATACCTTGCCGTTAGGGTTGCCACCTTTCAGAAATAGAAATAAGGGACACCCCAATTTCAGCAGCGCAGGCGCCAAAAAAAGGGACATCCCCAAAACTTCTAAAATGCATAGAAATGTATTTATTTTATATGAAAAAACAAAATGCTCTGATTTAAAGTTTAAAGTGCTTTAATAGCATTGAACTTGAATAACTGTACAGACAGCCATACCTAAATATCCTCCTATGCTACGTACGTCCACATCAGCCCAGATGTAGAATAGCTACAGGTGAAGAATATGGTGTAAAAGTTAATTTATTTCAATAATTCAACTTAAAAGGTGAAACTAATACATGTATATTACATAGTCTCATTACAGGCAAAGCAAGACATGTTAAGCCTTTATTTGTTACAATTTTGATGATTGAATTGTTTATTGATTTCATAATATATTCAAATTTTTTGAGATTTTTTATTTGGGGTTTTCATAAACTGCGAGCCATAATCACCAAAATTATAACAAATAAAGGCTTGGAATATCTCACTTTGCATGTAGTGGGAAATAATATATTTGTTTCACCGTAAGTTGATTTTACTACAAATGAAGTTTTGCAATATATTCAAATTTTCCGACTTTGAACTGTATATTATGACATAAATAAATGAGAGCATAATATGTGTCTGTATTGGTTCAATACAGAACGCAACTTTTAATTCCCAATTACGGAACATTTCCGTATTTCAAGGGAAGGGTGGCAACCCTACTTGCCATACCTTGCCGTACCCAATTGATGCCCCGGCCGTGCAGCGACGGCTCCCGCGGCGCCGGAGCGCGTCGCTGCGCGGCCGTCGCGGGCCCCCCTGCCCCGCCGGCTCGGGGAGGGACGCCCCATGTCTGGGGGGCGGGGACGGGACCCCCGCTGACGTCAGAGGGCCTGTCTGTTTCCTGCAACAGAAAGTGAAGCGCTGCTGCCGCCGCCGCGTCCTCGGAGCGGCTCTGCTGCGGTGCTGCTGCGGTTCTGCTGCGGGACAAGAACCCAACCGGAACCCAGTGAGTACCGCCGTCCCGCCGCCCTGCAGGCTCCCGCCCAAGGACGCCGTTTCAGTGTGTGTGTGTGTGTGTGTGTGTGTGTGTGTGTGTGTGTGTGTGTGTGTGCGCCCACTGGGCGACCTCGGGGGGGAGGTGGGGTGCAGCCGGACACGGCGCTGTTTTTCTGAGTCGTGCAGAGGTAGGGAGGGGTTGGGGGGGGACGGGAGCGCGCTTTACGTGACTCAGTCGTGTTGTGATGGACGCGCCTGCGCGCTCCCGCGGGTGTTGGACGGAGGAAGCGTCCCGGAGTCGGTGAGGGGTTTTCCCTGGCCCCGCCCCCTGGCCACGCCCCCTCGCAGGGCGGTCACGTGTTGCAACAGGCACGGAGCTATGGCGAGACGGAGGGGCAGAAAATAGCTGTTTAAAGGGGACCTATTATGGCATCTAATACCTATTTTAAACAGGCCTTGAATGTCTTAAGAACAAGCTTTTGATTGTTTTTGCTAAATAAATGCTAAATTCAGCCTCTAAAGCCTGAATTATGGTTCTGCATCAAACCAACGCAGAGCACACGCCGTCACCGTGACGCCGTCGTGAACCCTTCGGACTTCTCTGTCACTCGATTTCGTTGCGGTGCAGTACCCCCCGCGACCGCTAATTCGCGATCTTTTCCTGAATGGTTTATCCGACTTTTTCCGGTCACAGTGAATCAAAGAGATAAGGATAAGGAAGTATTGTGCAAAAAAGCGAAACAAAAAAAAATCACACACACACGAAGAAAAGAGCGCTGAAAGTTCACGACTGCTTCAAACCGGAAACCGGAAATGCGTTGATCCCAAGCAAACCAATCACAGCCTTCTCGGTCTGCGTGTGGTCTGCGTCGCCTCGACGCGTAGTTACAATTTTCGGGAGGTACACGTCAGTGACGGCGTGTGGTCTGCGTCGACGCGTACCACACGGCGTCGTTTTGACGCAGAACCATAACTCAAGCTGAAGCCATGTCTTTATCTTCCCATTCTCTAACCTCATTATCTATGCGGGATTCTGAGTGGGCGGGGCTATGATAATGAGGCACTGTGCTGATTGGCTGCCTGAATGACGCGACACACGGCTACGAAAAATATGGCGGAGGCTCCGGCCGGTGGAGTTACCGTGTCCTAACTGCATGCGATGCGAGCAAGCGTCAGCGACAAAATCAATTCCATTGCTTTATTTTCTATTGGATTGTCCTAACTGGCAGCGATGCGACGCGGCCTGCACGCTGTTTTGAGCGGAACATTTGTCGGACGCCCTGGTTCTATTTTCTTCCTGTCGTTCGCGTTGAAAGCCGGTTGAAAGCGCTGTAGGAAACGGTCACGGATGAGGAACGGCTGATCCAGTTAGTTGAAATAAGAAGTTATCTCTATGATTCCTCCTCATTTCACTACAAAAACCTCAATAAAGTGGCAGCTGCTGGAGGGAGATGGACAGAGAGCTGGAAGTTTCTGACCGTTATTTTTGTGTCTTTTGTCAGGATGCTGAGCAGACGTTAATTTACCGTTAGCTTCTGTTAATGTATTCTAGCTAGTTAGCTAGTCGGACACTCGCATGCAGTTAGGTACACAGTGTTTAGTTGCGGGCGTGGTTTGCATTTTGGTTATGTAACGACGGAAGCAGAATCTGAACAGCTGGTAGAAACCACATCACACTGGATGGATCATCCGGGGGTGAGGCGAATTGCACTGAGTAGGTACTAGTGGAAAAGCGCCAATAGACAGTGGTGGAGCTAAAGCCTGATTTAGGGTTCTGCGTTAAACCAACGCAGAGCCTACGCCATTTGCCATGAACCCTTCGGACTTCTCCGTCACTCTATTTCACCGCGGTGCAATACCCCCCCAGAGCGCTAGTTGATACTTTGTTTAGTTTCCGGCTTTTCCGGTCACAGTGAATCAAAGAGATAAGGACAACTATTGTGTAAAAACCAAAACAACCCAAAAAAAAAAAATCGCACACAAGAAAAGAGCGCTGAAAGTTCACTACTGCTTCACAAACTGGAACCGGAAATGTGTTGCTACCAAGCGAACCAATCACAGTCCTCTCGGTCTGCTTTGGGTCCGCGTCGCCTTGACGTGTAGTTACATTTTTTGGGAGGTGCATGTCAGGCTACGGCGTAGGTTTAACGCAGAACCACAATTCAGGCTTTAACCTTGGGGGGGGGGGCAGAGGGGGGCCAAGGTTATTTCAGGGGGTCCACAGACTATGACAATGGATTAACAACAAAAACAACATGGTAAGCCTAGGAGGGCGGACCGGAAGCTATGTCTACCGGAAGAAAAACAAACTTAGCCGCGTAGCCGCTACAACTTTGAAAAGCTCACAATTTTTATGTTTCCTGCCATCTGTTCTTTTAATTATTTCCAGGTCCTCTAACCTATTTATTAAATAAATCGTCTCTGGTCTTGACCACCGTTTACTGCGTGCTGCCATCTTGAAACTTTGTTTGGAAAACAAGCCCAGCGCGGAATATAAGCGTCACCGTGACAGACGGGCAAGGGAACGATTAGCGCAGAAAAACCGGAATTAATTTAAAGCGGAATAAGTGTAGACATGATCACGGAATTATTCTATTCGGATTTAAAATCGGAATAAACCAGCCACTTCGGAATTCATTTTAATTCGGAATTAGGTGTTCACATGGTCATTTTCGGATTTCATTCTGAATTAAAGAGGAATTAAACTTCCCATGTAAACACACTCAAAATTAACCGTAGAAGGCAAAATAACATGCCTGAACAAGAAACTAGTAATAGTGGAGTTTTGTGACCCTCATGGCTTGCCATATCCATGCAGTTCCCATGCCGTTTGTCACGGCACCTGCCTCCATCTCCGACACCCGCCAGTGCGCGACCGTGCAGCTTTACATAATGCTGGTGGCGCTTCCCCCCGCCTGAGCGGAGCCGGCGGGTCACGTGACCGCTGGCCGGACGCAGCCCTCTCTCCCGCGGTGATTCCTCAGGTGACGGCGCTGCAGCCAGAGCCGCCGCGCGGCTGGGTGACGTCAGCGCTCCGGCGGCGCCACATGGAGACGCGCCGTCACCCAGCTCGTAGTAAGTGTTATGCAACGGCAGCGAGGGGCGACTGGAGGAGCTGCGGCGGCTGCACACCTCCCTCTGCAGTGGTGAGTTCCTCCTCTGCGGTTGTTTGTGTGCATCAGGTAGCTCCGGGGGGTCCGAGTACCACCCACCTCAGAACCTGCATGACGCCTGAATCCGGCTGATCCGTTAGCCCGTCAGTCAGAACCGGTCCGAGAGCCCGGCTCACCTCGCCAAGGTGAGGTGAGGTGAATCACAAGAGCTGGGACCGACCGTTTCCACCGATCCAGCTTGCCGAACACCGGGCTGCACCTGAATCAGCTGCTCCGTCCGGTGGGCGGAGCCTGCCTCACCTGCCTCACCTGTGTGCTTCTGCTTCTTGCAGATGCGCCCGCACCGCGGCGCCGGCGCCGACTCTCTGCACGGCTGACGACCTCCACGATGCAGCGTTGAGTCGAGGCGGGAAGATGCCGCGGACCAAGCAGAACAACCCCAGAAACCTGAAAGGTGAGCTTTGCCGGAACGCTCGCCTATGCCGCCGCCGCTGCTAGCGCCGCGCCGCCACGGGATTGGCTGGTGCGGCCGCCGCCGCCACCGCTGCCTCTACTGCTGCTGGGAACTCCAGTTGATTAGCTGGCGGGTTTATGACGAGACTCACTGAGCATGTGCAGAAGTTGGTACCGTAAATACAACCTCATATTTGAACAACAACATATTACTTTTACGCTTTTTAACAAAAATTAAGCAAAAAATACAAAAGAAACACGTGGGCAATAGTAAGTACCCCTCCGATACAAGAACTCTGATGTCTTTCCCCTTTGGCATTGTGTTACACGCTGTTATGGTGCATCACATCCTCTGGAGGCCCCGCCCACTTCAGAGACCTGGCCCCTCCCCTTTTCAGCTGTTGGATAATACAACAGGTGTGCATAATTGGAGGCGTGGCCTTTTGAGTGGCGGCTGGCGGGTCGAACCCGGAGCAGCGGCTCCATTGATTTACGCTCCGCCCACCTGCTTCAGACCTCCAGGGTCGTCGGAGGGTCTCTGGGTTCTGGTGCGACCCGGCAGCCTGGCGCCGGCAGACGTTTGCAGCTCACAGATGGAGGAAGTGAGGCGACACGCCGGGCGTGAAGGAGCAATGCTCGCCGCTGCGCGTCCTGGAAACACGTCCTGGTGCAGGGTTGCTGCTCATGAAGTCTGGGTCTGGGTCTGGTTCTGGTTCTTCTGCTAATGAGGTTTAGTTTAGTTTATTTTCACATAAAATAGAACAGTAAAAACAATGGTCAAATGAAGCATTGTGCAGGAGAGGTGGAAGCCAAAAAGGCTTATGAAAATGCCTCCCCTTTATAAAACAAACATAAACAACATTAACAATTAGGGCTGGGGATCGATTCAAATGTCAAGAATCGATTCGATTCCGATTCTTAAGATTAAGAATCGATTATCAAGATTTGATTCGATCCCGATATTGATTTGGGTTAGTGTTATTAAAACTGTTTTTTCAGCTGTTGCATGAATTATATGACTGTAGTTATGCAAAATATTAATACTAGTATCATATTGAGATTCAACAGCAAGTATTGGCAGCTAATGATGCTGTAAGGACCAATCAGCTCCCAGAATGCTGATAGAACTGCTTTCAGAAACATCATGTGGGTCAGAATTACCAAACAGATCCAGGGCAGCAAACAGAGACGGATGAAATCGGTTTTATTTTTTCCCACATTCCATTTTTATTTGTTCAATTTTCGGTCTATTTTGGTTTTTAATTTTTGAGCATTTGATTTTTAGCATTTTTTGCAAATGTAACCCCAAGACAGTATATAAAGTAATGAAATATAGACAATGTATGCAATTATAACCTAACACTTTAATGTTTTCATACCTTTAAACATATTTAAAGGCAAAAACATGGCACCAGTTATTCTCGTGTCCAACAAAACATTCCTTTTTGGGGGATAAACAAAAAAATAACCAAAAGTTGTAATGTAATGATGAAAAAAAAAAATACATAAATAAATAAAAGAAAATTAAAAAAAAAAAAATCGATCTTTAGACATGAATCGATTTTTAGGAATTATTATGAGAATCGATTTAGAATTGGGAAATCGATTTTTTTCAACACAGGCCTATTAACAATAGCAGTAAAGGTCTGGGTCTGGTTCTTCTGCTATTCAAGTTTGGTTCTGGTTCTTTTGCTCATCAGGTCTGGTTCCTGTTCTGGTTCTGGTTCTGGCCTTCTGTAACTAGAATGACCCAGATCAGTAAGCCCCGCCCCTTGGTTACTGTTGCTATCCACGTTGTTTACAGCTTTACGTGCAGTTGATTCAGATACTGGACAGGGATTGGCTGATCTGCCACTGACTCCGCCCCCTAAACCAGCTGCTGTGAACCGAGCTGTTGTTCTGCATCTCTGCCAACGTCAGAGCGAAGCTCCTCCTTCCTGCGGCGCACGGCGCTTCCTCTCTCGGCGCGGCGTTGGTGGCGTGTCGACACTCGCAGCAGCAGTTTTGTTTCCTCTTAACGCGGCGGGAAGAACCCGGGTCACTTCCTGTTTGACTTCTCCTCTCCTCTCCTGACCCGGTTCAGCGGCGCCGCTCCGAAGGCCTTCCCCGCTGCAGACAGGAAGTGCTGACCGCACGGGTCACATGGTCCGGGTCCCCCCCCCCTCTGGCTGTCACATGACGCCAAACACTGAGCGTCAGTGTTTCCTGCGGTTAAAGTCGACACGTCGTTGGCCCGTTCTCACGCTGATGATCTATAACTACCGTCCTGAACTGGTTCTGACCCGAACGGTTATTAATAACCGCAGCTTCTTCCTCTTATCTTCAGTTTGAGTGAAAATAAAGTCGTTCTCACGGACGACAACGACACGAGGTCTGAGCCGCACCTGCCGATGCTGTCAGGTCCAAAGCTGTCGGGTCCGGCACCGGTCCGTCTCACAGCCTCGTCAGTAAAGAACCAAACCAGTCCTGGAAGTAAAACTGCACATCCTGTACAGACCTGCAGTTCCTCCACTGACCACTAGGGTCTGGATCCAAATCTGGACAGATTTGACCTGAATGAATGTAAATTATTATTAATTAGCATCACACAGCTAAAAGCGTTAACTTTGATTGACAAGAAGTGGGCGTGTCCCAGTCAGCGTCCAGGCGACTCGGTTCCGCCCCCTTTAAACCGGAAGGAAACCAGAAAGTGACACGTCGGCGTGAAATTTCATGAACGTTGTTCTTTCCACCAGACTGGAGGAAGTTTGGAGTTTTAAAGTCGAAATCTCCCGACTGATCCAGTAAATGTTGTTGCTAAGCAACAACCTCCGTGACAAGAGGTGAGGAAATGTTTTTAAAAAACCCATAAACACATGAAAAAATAGGAGGATCAGCACCAAACCGTTCGGAGAGGAAATGAGAGACGGGACCAGCTTAGCTGGTCCTAGTGAGGAGTGGACTGATGTGGACTGATGTGGACTGATGTGGACTGATGTGGTCCACTTTGTTGGTCCTAATGAGGACCGGAGCAGCAGAGTTCTGGATGAGCTGCAGTTGTCTAACTGACTTTTAAGGTGGACTGTAAAGATGCTGTTACATTAATCAAGCTACTAAAGATGAATGCTGGACTAGTTTTAACCTTGATATGTTCTTAAGGTGGTAGTAGGCTGACTCTGTTTATTCAGGTCTGAGTCCATCACTACACTTAGGTTTCTGGCCTGGTGGTTTTTAGGTGTTAGATTGAAGCTCTGTGGTGACTAGGGCTGTTCGATTAATCGATTTTAAATCGTAATCGCGATTATGTAATTAGAACGATGTTAAAACGTGAAAATCGTAAAATTGATTTTTCACTTTACCTTGTCTGCACACATATTAATGATTGATACTATATTAATGATTGATGGAAATACCTCTCAATACCTGCGACAAGTGCCCCATGGGAGAGGCTCTTTAGTGTAGGAGGGGGCGTTGTAACATGCCACCGGGCATCCCTCAAGCCAGATGCCGTAGACCGGCTCGTGTTCCTTGCAAAAAACTTGCAAATGTGAATAGCAAATGTAATGACTGACATTACACACCTCTACCTCCTTCATGGGTTGCATTATTATTTAGCATGCAAAGACCCAGTTTAGTTTAATTAGAAAATGTCTTGTTTTATTTAATTGGAAATATAACTTACTGTATGTTTGCAAGTGCTGATTTGCTGATTTTTTTTTTCAGAGATAAAACTTTATATTTTATTATATTTTTTAAAACTTTTTTTCGACTTATTTTACAGAGTTTTGCACTTTATTCATTCATTTTTGGTTTAATAAGAGCAAAGTTTGCACTTAAAGCCCAATGGGGCAAATGTTCAATAAAAAAACAGCATATTTGAAATCATTTCTTTGCCTTTTGTCAATTCACAAAATAATCGTAATCGAAAATCGGATTTTGAGAGAAAAAAATTTAGATTTTATTTTTGGGCAAAATCGAACAGCCCTAGTGGTGACCTGTGATCGTTTCTCTTTGGCACCAAAGACAATTACCTCCGTTTTGTTTTTGTTTAGCTGGAGAAAGTTGTGGCACATCCAGTCATGAATCTCCTCGATGCATTTACCAACAGCCTGTACAGGGCCTCGACCTTCTGCTGACATTAATATACATCGCCGTGTCATCTGCATAGCTGTGGTAGTTTATGTTGTTTTTCTTTATAATCGGTGCCAGTGGGAGCATGTAGATGTTAAACAGAAGAGGTCCCAGGATGGAACCTTGGGGAACTCCACATGTGATTCCCATCAGATACTTCCTGTTCTCTAAGTATGTTCTGAACCAGTTTAGTCCAGGTCCAGAAAGTCTCGCCCAGTTCTCCAGTGGTTTCAGTAAAAAATGCAGCTCTGAGATCCAGTAAAACTCAGACCGACATGTTTCCACGTCTGTATTCAGACATATGTCATTAAACACGTTGGTCAGAGCGTCTCAGAGCTGTGGTTCTGTCTAAAACCTGACTGGGAGACATCAAAGTAGTTATTTTGGGTTAAAAAGGCATTTAGCCGTTGAAAAACTGCTTCTTCAATGATCTTATTTAAAAAAGGGAGATTTGAGATCCTGTAGTTGTTGGTTTGTTTTTTAGCGGTTCTGGAAACACAACTGACATTAAAGTTCACCATCAGTACCGGGTCTGACTCCAAAACCTGTCGGCAGGACGTCCAAACCGGAAGAGTGGGAGTTCAGCTGACGTCGGATGTCCTCCAGGTCTTTGCTGTTTACGGGTTGGAACTGTGTCTTGGTGTTTGAACCGGTTTTTGGTGATCCCAGTACACATGCTGGACCTGCTGCTGGTCGGATATTTGGGATTTCGTTTGTGATGGACTTGTCAAAGTCGCTGCAGGTCAGGGTGGGATGAAGTTCAGCTGCCGCGGATACGGGAGGGTTGGTTACCTGTCAACTTAGTAAATAAGGGTAAACCCCAATCCCTAACCCCCTAACCACTAACCGAGCATCGTGACTGTTGTTTGTGACGATGTCAGAGAAGTAGGACTTCCTGCATTCCTCAGTTTTAAGTTATAAGAGTAAAGTTTCTCTTTATAGACATTAGGGCTGGGTATCGATTCAAATGTCAAGAATCGATTCGATTTCGATTCTTAAGATTCAGAATCAATTATTAGGATTTGATTCGATTCAATCCGATATTGATTTGGGTTGGTGTTATTAAAACAGTTTTTTGACCTGTTGCCTAAATGATATGACTGTAAAATAACTAGTGAAATAATAGTTTTAATACTTTTAGTGACCCCTCTTGCAGCATTTTCTCCAAAGAAAAATTAATTTAGTTCAGGGGTTTTCAAAACCAGCGCTTTGTTAGCGCTGCCGCTACTCTTCGACGCCATTGTTCATTGTTTGATAGTTTCACACCACGTGCATGTGTGAATTAAATGAAGTGACTTAAGTTGGTACCGTAAATACAACCTCATATTTGAACAACAACATATTACTTTTACGCTTTTTAACAAAAATTAAGCAAAAAATACAAAAGAAACACGTGGGCAATACTAAGTACCCCCCCGATACAAGAACTCTGATGTCTTTCCCCTTTGGCATTGTGCTTAATGAAGTGAATTAAAGTGAATTAAATGACGTGACTACTGGGATTAAAGTTCACCGGGCGAAAATCTAATTCTGAAAAAATCTTTAGACATACAAATCGATTTTTAGGAATTAATATGAGAATCGATTTAGAATCGGAAAATCTGTTTTTTCAACACAGGCCTACTACACACAGACATGTTCTCCTGCAGAAACACAAACCTGTTTCCTGTAAGTGCGATGGGGTGAAGTGACGTGCATCAGGTTGGTACCACGGAGGAATGTGGCCCGGGTCCAAACTCTGCAGCCTCTTCTGCCGGCGATGCCTTCAGGGCTCATCGCTCCCTGACCGCGTGTTTCCGACCCAGCAGCCCCAGAGTTCATGGAAACGGCTGGTCCGGCTGGTCTGGTTCACTGCTTCCGGCACCAGGCACTGCCAGAAGAACCAAACCGCCGGGACGTTTAACGAGGTGGAAAGTGATAACTCTGCAGCGCGGATGTAGGAAAGGAAGTTCCCGCTCGGAAACGAAGCCGGGCTGTTGCTCTGCTGGTCACCGCCGACCCGGCGAGGCGTTACAGCGGTCCGCGTTAGCAGGTCCAAACGGTGCTTCCAAACCAATGTTGTTGTTGATCTTCCTGGTAATGATCAGCGTGGTCTCTGATCTCGGCGCTGACTGTGGGGAAATACCCCGACCCAGAATGCACCTCCAGGTCCACAGGAACCCGTTTATGTGGCAGGTCGGAGCTGCTGCACAACGCCAACCCTTTTTCACGTATTTAAACCCTCCGGTTTGTTAACGGCGTCAGATTCAGTTTTAGAGAACAGTCCTCTCACGTTAGTCACCAATAAAACGGGACTGAAATAATCTGTGATCAATACGTGATCAATACGTTGTTGTGAGGAACCTTTCTACACACTGAACGTTCAACGTTATCAGCTGAATCTGTAGATTTCGTTTTTCACAGTGGATTAATATCAACATACGCTCACGCACGTGACCTGGAAACGTATTGCGCGCCGGCGTTGGCGAGCCCGCTAGGCGTCCTGGGCGCGAGGCGATGGCGAGCAGAGTCAACGTTTGACCTTTGACGCTTGCGGCAGCCAATCAGCTTGTGGCTCTGCAGGAAGGGCTAGCCAATGAAACGATACATGTGGGCGGGGCCTTTCTGACGTACACTGTTCATTTATGTTGACGACGCGCCGCTGTGTGGGTGTCCATGGTCTCACTTTCATCATCTCATCAACGCCTCAGTAAGCCCCGCCCCCAGCAAGCCCCGGCCCCTCATTAAACCCCGCCCCTCAACACAACAGAATCAGCCAATCAGTGTTGAGTACCAGTCCCACAGGGACCACAACTCGGACATCCGTCGTTTTCACAGAAAAACACATCTGTTTTTTGAGTTAATAAAATATAAAACAAAATAAAATAAATAATAATAAATATATAATAAATATATAATAAATAAATAATAAATATATAATAAATGAATAAATAAATACAAATAAAATATAACGACATATCTGAGGTGAAATACTGATTCCAGGTGTTCTGAGAGGACAATTAAGTTTATTTTATTCTTAAATCCAAACAAAACAAAACTGCTTTGGTGACTTAACTGCTGACTTAATGGCAAAAAAATGTAAACGAAGGATTTAACTGTCCCAACGTAACCTGAGGTGAAGCGTCTCGGAGGGGTTGAAGCCTCTTGAGGAGCGTAGCCTCGTAGTTTTATTAGTTTTAACAGCCCACCCCTCCCACCGTAAACTTGGTGCACGTTAACGAGCCCGGCCCTCTGTAATGTGGCTCCCAAGGGTGTCGCTGGCTGAAGGCGCTGCACGTGAAGAGTTAACCGCCGGCTGGATTCCTGCGTGTTGTGTCACGTTCGGCAGCCAAACCAGTGTTTCCTACCGTCCCCTCAAATTACAGCTGGGGCTGCTGGGAGACTCGCACTAAGGGAACCTCTCTCCTGGGGCGGGCCAGGCCCGGTTTTAGCAACAGTAACTACAACAGACGGGCCGGGACTCGTCCGCGGATGCGGGTTTGACTCGGGGCTAACCTCGTACTCAAGTAGTTTCTGCTTTCAGCTGCAGGATTTCACTGACGTTGGAGACTGTTGCACACCGGACTCTCAAAACGCTTAATTGTGCTGCTTTCTCACGGTAATCTAAAAGGGGGGGTGTCTTCCCGACAAGTCTGCCCTCATAGACGAGACGGACCTCCCCGACACCTGGAAACATCTGGTTTCAGGGAAGCTGATTCGTCAGTTGGCTGATTCATGAGGGTGTTGGGGGGGCAGCTTGTTGACATGATGGATTATCTCAGCTGAGCACTTGCTAGGGCCGACACACACACTGACACAAACTGCACTTATATATGTATGTATGTATATACTGTATATATATATATATATATATATATATATATATATATATATATATATATATATACATATATATATATTTGTTATCAGGTCTTCACAGAGTCCAAGGTATTTCATGCAGATAAATAACTTTAATTTAAGTTCTGAATGAAAACGTTTATGAGAAACTTTTTTTTATCGTCAGTGAGCGAAAAAAAAAAATTAAAAAAAAATAATTTTCTGATCAAATATGAACAACAGACGAGTCAAAAGAACACATACCAATGTTTGATTTATGCACAGATACAAAGAGCCTACAGTTATTAAATGAATAATAATTCGTATTCTAACATGTCGGCGTTGTGGAGAAATATCCAAATGTTTGGACATCGGGGTCCAGGCCAACATTTACTATAAATCGTTGGCTTTTGTCACAACTTTGCTGTAGATATCTGTTCAATCTGTAAAGTAGCTGGGCGATATGACCTCAAATCAATATCACGATAAATCGGGCAGTTTTGCCTCTAACAATAAATGCACAATAACGCCTACAAAAAACGAATTCCTACAAATATTTAAAATCAACACAGATCCCAAAAATATATATAGTCAGAATACCACTAATGAAACAACAGGAACAAGTATCTGGATCCCACTGAAAACTGGACGCCTTGCTTGGTACAGAATGTTATAAAAGTGTGAACATTCACTACGTTGCTTTTATTTACCATCACAGTTTTGATTTAATCTGCGGAGAAAATGTTCAGAGACGAAAGCTGTTTATTTAAATATGCTTTATTTCAGCACAGATCCAAATAATTTGAGGGAAAATACGACAAAAGGAACAAAATGGAAACAAATATTTGGACACCAATGTTGAAAACCGGATGTCAGGATGTCCTGTTAGTCCGGTCCAGCCCAACATTTTACTAAATGTCACTTTTATCAAAAGATTTGGTTGCCGTTATTTTTTTTTCTCTAGATTACCTTTTAGTCTTGAAGAAAAATAATAAGAGGATTGATTCCAAACTAAAACTAATACAAATATCAGAAAGAAAAAAACAAAACAGAAACAAAGACGTCCAACGAACATCTGGATGTCCGGTTAGTCCGGTCCAGCCCAACATACTTCTAAATATAAGGTTATCAAAAGATTTGGTTGCCGTCATGGTCTTTGCTGTAAATGATTTTTTGTAAATCAGAAGATTAATTCAGATAACAGTTGTCTGATTTGTCTACGAGAAGTAAACAAAATTCTCAGATTCTCACCGACTCCAAACTAAAACCTCCAAACTAAAACCTTTACAAATATTTGTTTTATTTAAGTATGAACAAAATAATTTAAGGTAAAATATGAAAAAAACAAACAAAAGAGAAACAAATATCCGGACACCGACACAAAAACCAGACATCCAGAAACATCCAGACATCCGGGCTCAACCGTCCAACCATCCAACCGTCCAACTTCAAGGACGTGTTTTCGGAGGAACAGCAAATGTCTTGACGTTTGGTTCATTGGTGGTGCTTCAAGATAAAAGCGTCCCGTTTGGTTACTGTTATCTGTATTTACTAGTGTTGTTTTGGTTCTGTGGACGTGAGTCGATGTGCTGATCGGACGTCGGTTCCTCGTGGCGTGCCGGCGCTGCGGCCGTCGGCGCCTAACGTTGGGCAGAAAAGGTTGTGCGTAGGTGAGCGGTTCTTGGTTCTCCATTCTGCTTCTGTAGATGAAGAATGGATGGTTCATTTCCTGCCGGTGCGAACATCGCTCCCCCCGTCTACCGGAGAGACGACCCGTCTCTGGTGTCCGTAACGGTGGCGTTATCGGACTTTAGTGACACCGTCAAGCAGGTGAGTTAAAGGAGCTTGAGGCAGGATTGAGGCAGGATTTATGAAAAAAATTCGTAAACGTTTCAAGTTTTCTAGTAATAATGTCAGATGAAGCGTTCCAAACCAAAACGAATGAGCCCTCTAGTGTATCTCTCCGTTGCCTTGAACAGGCTGTGTGCTGCAAAATGTGCTGCAGTGCTGGGGCCGAGTTTCCCACGCTGTCCTGCGGATGTGACGTCACATGACGCTGCATGCCCGTTCTCCCTGTTCTCCCGGGCCGGCTTCGCTGTTGGGTGCAGTACCCCCGACGGCCGTTGTGGTGAAGGGTGGCGCTAATGAGTCTCATTTCTTAAAAGGAGCCTCATGCTCCTTTAAGGCTGGATTATGGTTCTGCGTTAAATCGACGCCGAGCGTGCACCGCAACGCATTTCCGGTTTGTGAAGCAGTAGTGAACTTTCAGCGCTCTTTTCTTCGCGTGTGTGTGATTTTTTTTTTTTTTTTTTTACAATAGTTGTCCTTATCTTTATCTTTGATTCACTGTGACCGGAAAAATCGGATAAACCATTCAGGAAAAGGACGCACCCCCCTAGTGCTCTCGGAGGGTACTGCACCGCGGCGAAATGGAGTGACAGAGAGGTCCGAAGGGTTAACGATGGCGTCACGGCAGCGGCGTGTGCTCTGCGTTGGTGTAGCGCAGAACCATAATCCAGGCTTTAAAGTGTAGCTAACGACCGGCGGCCTTCACGTGTGCGTCCACGTGCGCGCCGTCCCTCCTCAGGTGAAAACCCGGGGAGCCCCTTCCTGGAAACCCAGCCGAGAGGCGTTGACGTTGGCAGGCTGGAAAGGTGGAGTTGGACTAACGATGGGGGGGTGCGGTGGAAGAAACGACGCCATCCAACACAACCGGCCTCTATGTGTGCAGCATGTGTGCAGCTAACGAGGTGGGGGGGGGGGGGCCCGGTTTTCCGATGGCGGGGAACCGGCACCTCGAGAGGCTGGAGACTAAAATAACAGGAGAGAGAAGCTTCTGGAAAAAGAACCGGAGCGGCTCAGCAGCGCCAGCCGGAAACCCGTACGAGGGCGGCGGTGTGGGGGCGCCGGGTTTGTGCAGCTGTGCGGAGCTGGCAGCGCCGAGCCCCATGTGCAGGTTGCCACGGAAACGGAGCGGCATGAGGCCCGGCCCGCAGGTGCTGCTCCGGTTCTGCTGCTGGAACCTCCCACGGATGCTGAGAGAGAGAGACGGTGGAGGACCTGGTTCTGGTTCTGAGACCCGAGACATCTGGATATATGTTGGTCAGGTGCAGCAGGTTCCTCAAACCTCCCACTTACCACTTTTATGTGTCATTAAACTTAAATGATACTGAATCATATTAGAGTTGAGATCTCAGAAAGGCATTGCTGGTGTAGTCGGGGTTATGTTATTGTTTTTAGTTTTATTTTTATACAAACAAGTCATCTTTTGTGGAAAAAGAAACTATAAAACATGCAGCAAACCATCATATTGAATCACCTGGAACCAGCCAACCATCAATACATCCATCATCCATCCATCCATCATCAATACATCCATCATCCATCCATCCATCATCCATACATCCATCATCAATACATCCATCATCCTTCCATCATCCATCCATCCATCCATCCATCCATCCATCTATTAGTGCATCCAACCATCAATACATCCATCATCCATCCATCCATCCATCATCCATCCATCCATCCATCCATCCATCTATTAGTGCATCCAACCATCAATACATCCATCATCCATCCATCCATCCATCATCCATCCATCCATCCATCCATCTATTAGTGCATCCAACCATCAATACATCCATCCATCCATCCATCATCCATCCATCCATCCATCCATCCATCCATCTATTAGTGCATCCAACCATCAATACATCCATCCATCCATCAATACATCCATCCATCCATCCATCCATCTATTAGTGCATCCAACCATCCATCCATCCATCCATCCATCCATCAATACATCCATCAATACATCCATCCATCCATCCATCCATCAATACATCCATCAATACATCCATCCATCCATCCATCAATACATCCATCCATCCATCCATCCATCTATTAGTGCATCCAACCATCAATACATCCATCCATCCATCAATACATCAATACATCCATCCATCCATCAATACATCAATACATCCATCCATCCATCAATACATCCATCCATCCATCCATCCATCCATCCATCCATCCATCTATTAGTGCATCCAACCATCAATACATCCATCCATCCATCAATACATCCATCCATCCATCCATCCATCTATTAGTGCATCCAACCATCCATCCATCCATCCATCCATCCATCCATCCATCCATCCATCCATCCATCCATCCATCCATCCATCCATCCATCCATCCATCCATCCATCTCAACATGTTCATTATCTAGTAGAATCAGCTGGTCACGTGACCAGGCACGTTCCAGCCTCCAGACAGCAGAACAAACTCTAGTTTCTCGTCCGTCTCGATCTGGAGGAACTTTCCAACGTTGCTTCAGGTTGTAGATGTTTCCATGACCCAGCATGCACCTGGTCCCGGTGCCAGCCCGGCTTCTGGAGCAGTGATTTAATCTGCTGCTGTGGTTCGGTCGGCGTGAGGCGGCTCTGTGACGTCGGGTGGGGGGGGTGTTTAAAGGTCACCTGCTGACCTGACCTCCTGATCAGTGGGAGGGAGAAAGTAAAGGACTGGAGGAGAGCTGGAACCGTGGGGGGGCAGACGCAGCGAGGGTTAATCAGCTGCAGTGGAAATATGTGGAGGAGGAAGCTGGCAGAGCTGCATCCTCTTGCATAACTCACCGTCTTACTTTAGCTGCTGTTGCCATGGGGAGAGATGTGGGGGGGGGGGGGGGGGGATCCTGAGAGTCTCTGGGACTCCGTCCTTGTTCCAGCTGATGAGGAAAGGTTATAGGTTGTGGTTGGATGCTGTAAGTCGTAGCCACGCCCCCTGCGTGGCTCAGGTGTGCTTCAGGTTTTCTTCCTCAGTTTCCTGTTTCCACTTTGACATATCAGCTAAACCCCCCGGTCACTACCTGATGTGAGTCGCTACCCAATTTGAGTCACACATGCGCAGTCGCGTCCAACAACAGGGAATGTTATGCTATATAAGGGTATTGATGCAAAAAATATTTATATTATTTTTAGCAAAAAATATTTATATTATTTTTAGCAAGCATAGCTAAACATGATAGCCAAATTACCTTTCAAGATGTAATTACTCATAGAACGAGTAATCTTCCATTTGTCAGCTTTTCCCAAACTGGGATGGAACTTTCCGGATTCCATGTAGGCATGGAGATGATGGAAAACATTAAAGTAGCTCATTTTAATCAATAATCGGGTAATGACAACACTACTTCTCCACTGAAATGCACATGTTGGACGCGACTGCGCATGCGTGACTCAAATCGGGTAGCGGACTCACATCAAGTAGTGACACCCCCCCCAGGTCAGCCAGATGCTAACCAGGGCTAACCGGAAGATAGCTATTATAGTGTATTAGTATAATTACAGTGTTATTAATATATTATATTATGCATATTTAACTGATGTATGTATTTATGTCTAAGATGCTATCATTTATGTAATATTTTATGTACTTTATGGACCCCAGGAAGATTAGTGGTCGCCAAGGCGGCAGCTAATGGGGATCCATCCAATAAACAAAAAAAATAGCTTGATGCTAACCAGGGCTAACTCCCTCCTCCTCTTCAGAACTAACGTTAAGACTTCGTAACAAATATAACTAACGTATATACATAAAACGACGCATGCGTAGCATTAAACTGTCAAGGCGCCTGTCAATCAGACGTGTTATTAAATTATTAACGGTTCTGTTCTGTGGGGTTCAGACCTCAGAACCACCAGACCCGTGACAGGTTGTCCAGTTCTTCTTACACCTGTACGACAACTAGTGTAAGAGGAACTAGACAACCTTTTCTTGACAAACAATCGCTGCAGCTTGTGGTGATGTCACTCAGAAAGGGGGCGGAGCTACCTCAGCAGCAGGTTAGTGGTGATGTCACTCAGAAAGGGGGCGGAGCTACCTCAGCAGCAGTTTAGTGGTGATGTCACTCAGAAAGGGGGCGGAGCTACCTCAGCAGCAGTTTAGTGGTGATGTCACTCAGAAAGGGGGCGGAGCTACCTCAGCAGCAGTTTAGTGGTGATGTCACTCAAATAAGGGGCGGAGCTACCTCAGCAGCAGTTTAGTGGTGATGTCACTCAAATAAGGGGCGGAGCTACCTCAGCAGCAGTTTAGTGGTGATGTCACTCAAATAAGGGGCGGAGCTACCTCAGCAGCAGGTTAGTGGTGATGTCACTCAAATAAGGGGCGGAGCTACCTCAGCAGCAGGTTAGTGGTGATGTCACTCAAATAAGGGGCGGAGCTACCTCAGCAGCAGGTTAGTGGTGATGTCACTCAAATAAGGGGCGGAGCTACCTCAGCAGCAGGTTAGTGGTGATGTCACTCAAATAAGGGGCGGAGCTACCTCAGCAGCAGGTTAGTGCTGTTTGTTCATCAGCTCGGATCTGATCAACACATCGAGCCGGTTGATGAATATTTTTAGCCGCTGTGGATCGAGGTTGACGCCACAAGTAGGTTGTGTGTGTGTGTGTGTGTGTGTGTGTGTGTGTGTGAGTGTGAGTGTGTGTGTGTGTGTGTGAGAGAGAAAGAGAGAGAGAGAGAGATTAAAGAGCTGCTTTCAGAGCTTCATCCTGCTTTGTTTGGCTTTTTATAGCCGCAGAGCCGCCGCTGCTCGGGGAAGTCGGTGATCAGGGGAGGGTTTCCCTGATCCAGAGAGAGAAAACAAGCCCGGGGGGGGAGAGGAGGAGGAGGAGGAGAGGAGGAGGTGAAGTCAGAGAGGGAGGGGGGGAGCGGCGCTGATCCGGCGGACGGAGCGCGTGCAGAAGTGAGAAGTGAAAGCTGCAGAACAGACGCTCGGCGCTGCTCCGCGGCGCTCTGGGAGACGGCGCTTGGGGGGGTTCGTTCCTCCGTCTGGGGCGCCAGGTGTTTCCCCTGCAGCGCGTCTGGACCGTACTGGACCGGACCGGCAGGTACTGCTCAGAACTCGTCTTTGTCTCGGCTTCCTGCTCGTTGTCTCACCGCCAGGATTCACAAGTTGGTGGTGTCGGTCCGTGGGAGAACTCAGAGTTCGGTTCCCGTCCCCCCAGAACTCTGGATCAGCTCCTGGACGTGAGCTCGGATAGGAGGTCTGTGACATCACGACTCAAAAACCCGGACCGGGCTGGCCATCGTGGTTCCTTTCTTCTCCGATACCAAGAGTAGGTTCTTTGGATTGGACCTGATTTCCAGGGAACGGTACCGACAGACGTGGAGACGTCACCTCAGAGAGGTGAGGAAGGTGAGGCAGGGGGAACAGGTACCGGGTACCAGCCAAAGACCTCTTCAAACCGCTCCAGAACGGTACCAGTACCGCTCCACTTGGCGGGTGTAGATTCGACTGTTGTTGTTTTTATGGTAAAAACCTGTTGATCTGAGATGTTGTCAGCCACCTTGGTTGTTTTGAATACATAAACCCGCCCCCGACTCATTGTGATTGGCTCGGTACGTTTTGTACCGATGTGACCAGACCCGTTTCTTGGAGTTTCAGTGGCTACGGGAGTGTTTTTAGAGGTTCGGCCCGCGCTGTTTCTTCTTTCCTGAATCTGATTATTCTGTGTTTTCCGACGGTGAAGAGAGAGAGAAGATAAATGACGAGCATGTCCCTGCCTTCAGCTGTGGCTATGAACTCTGGGTAAAGACCATGATGAGATGGTGAAAACAAACAATTGGGGGGGCTGGACTCCTGGTCTCTACTGGATGGATAGATGGACGATGGATAGATGGATGGATGGATGATTGGATGGATGATGGATGGATGGATGGATGGATGGATGGATGATAGATGGATGGATGGATGGATGGATGGATGGATGGATGGATAATGGATAGATGGATGGATGGATGGATGGATGGATGGATGGATGATGGATGGATGATGGATGGATGGATGGATGGATGGATGATAGATGGATGGATGGATGGATGGATGGATGATGGATGGATGGATGGATGGATGGATGGATGGATGATAGATGGATGGATGGACGGATGATGGATGGATTGATGGATGGATGGATGGATGGATGGATGGATGGATGGATTGATGGACGGATGATGGATGGATGGATAATGGATAGATGGATGGATGATAGATGGATGGATGGATGGATGGATGGATTGATGGACGGATGATGGATGGATGGATAATGGATAGATGGATGGATGATAGATGGATGGATGAATGGATGGACGGATTATGGATGGATGGATGATGGATGGATGGATGGATGATGGATGGATGGATGGATGATGGATGGATGGACGGATGATGGATGGATGGATGGATGATGGGTGGATGATGGATGGATGGATGGATGATGGGTGATAGATGGATGGATGATGGATGGATGATGGATGGACGGATGATGGATGGATGGATGGATGATGGATGGATGATGGATGGATGGATGGATGATGGGTGGATGATGGATGATGGATGGATTGATGGATAGATGGATGGATGATGGATGGATGATGGATGATAGATGTTGGATGGATGGATGGACGGATGATGGATGGATGATGGGTGGATGATGGATGATGGATAGATGGACGGATGATGGATGGATGATGGATGGATGATAGATGGATGGATGATGGATGGATGGATGGATGATGGATGGATGGACGGATGATGGATGGATGGATGGATGATGGGTGGATGATGGATAGATGGACGGATGATGGATGGATGGATGATGGATGGATGGACGGATGATGGATGGATGATGGATGGATGATAGATGGATGGATGATGGATGTTGGATGGATGGATGGATGATGGATGGAAGGATGATGGATGGATGGATGATGGATGGATGATAGATGGATGGATGATGGATGGATGTTGGATGGATGGATGGATGATGGATGGAAGGATGTTGGATGGATGATGGATGGATGGATGATGGATAGATGGATGATGGATGGATGTTGGATGATGGATGGATGGATGGATGATGGATGGATGTTGGATGATGGATGGATGGATGTTGGATGGATGATGGATAGATGGATGATGGATGGATGTTGGATGGATGATGGATGGATGGATGATGGATGGATTGATGGATAGATGGATGGATGATGGATGGATGATGGATGATAGATGTTGGATGGATGGATGGATGGATGGATGATGGATGGATGGATGGATGGATGGATGGATGGATGGATGGATGGATGGATGAATGGATGATGGATGGATGATGGATGATGGATGATGGATGGATGGATGGATGGATGATGGATGGATGGATGGATGGATGAAACCACACACAGAAGTGTGCAGTGTGTACATAGAATTATGCCTAACTATGTGTGTGTGTGTATGTATGTATGTATGTATATATATATATATATATATATATATATATATATATATATATATATACACATACACACGTGTATAAGTGTACATGTTGTGTATTCCAGTATCTGCACTCGTGACCCCATGTATATGCTGTGTAACGTGTATAAAGTGTGTAAAGTGCAGCAGTTCAGCTGAGGCTGTTTGTTGAGGCCGTATCTCAGGAACGGCGGTTCAGATTAGCTTCAGGGTCTCCATGAAATCTGCCGACAGGAAGTTCCCGGGTCCTCGTGACTCCGGGCGCCGTCCGGCGTGAAGGTCCGTCCCCCCCGAGCAGAAACGGTTCCTGGTCCAGACCCGTGGTCACAGGACTCGGGGGGAGTTTCCACCCGATTCGTGGCGGCGGCGGGACCGGAGGAAGTTATGTCATCTTCTCTTCTTCTTCTCTTACTCTGTACCGGAGCCGCCGGAGGTTCTGATGGCGACTCGGCGTCTGGGTCCTAGAGTCCGGGGTCTGGATCGATTAATCGGTTACGTGATGGACACGTTCCTCTGAAGGGGCAGGGCCAAACGTGTGGCGGGCGGTGAGACGGCGCTGTGTCTTGTTTGGTTGCGTAACGCTTCCTGCTGCTGACGGCAGAGCGGAGCATCGTGGAGGTGGAGGAGGAGGAAGAGGAGGAGGAGGAGGAGGAGGAGGAGGTGGAGGTGGGCGGCAGCGACATCATCAGCAGCTGCGTCTCCGTTTTCCCACAATTCTCTGGTTTCAGTTGAACCGAAACAGAAAGCAGGTGGTTGTTTTCTTGGCAGCCGATCAGATTCAGGTTCTGAGCAGCTTCTGCAGGACTTCAGGCCGGTTCTTCTGGTTTTATTACGTCTTTGGTTCTTGGAACCTTTTATCATCTTTATATTTGTAAAAAAAACTAAACTAAAACGGCTCGTTCTCTTTTTTAAACATAAATCCCTTACCAGCATCCACTGCAGCAGCTACGACGCCACCAGCACCAGCTCTCTATCTGAGACGGTAAAATGATTCACAACATGTCACAGAATTATGATTTTACGATGTTCTGGAGTAAAAACTCTATAAAGAGCAGTTAAAGATCAGAAAACCGTCTCTCTGATTTAACCGTAATTAATCCTGTTTATGTGAAAGACGCCAAAGTCAAAGAAAATAATCAGAAGTTCAGTTTTTATAAGTCTGCAAACTTGTGAAGAAAAACCCCCCACAAAAACTCAAATTCTCACTTTATAAAGAACTTAAATTTGGGAGAAAAATGTGAAAGTTTTAGTTTGTAATCTTGCAGATTTGCAAAGAAAAGAGAAGTTCTGACTTTTATAAATTTGTAAGAAAAATCCGCTAGAACGTGTGGTCGCAGAGATGAAACCCAGAGAGCAGCTGCAGAAACACTCCGGGGTCTGTAGAGGCGGTCGCTGGTGTCTGCGGGCGAGCCGGGGAACGTACACAGTAATAACACAGTAATAACACAATAAAAACATTAATAACGCATTAATAACAGTAATAACACTAATAACAGTAACACCGTAATAACAGTTATAACGCATTAATAACACTAACATAGTAATAACACAATAATAATGCATTAATAACACTGTAACACAGTAATAAGATAAGCTAGTCCTTTGTTGATCCCCAGAGGGGAAATTTGGGTGCTACAGCAGCTCAAAGTCGGACAACATGAACTCGGACTAAATAAAGGATAAAGATAAATTATAAGTATGAAAAATAAAAAAATACAGTAAAAAAGCTGTACACTGAATAAATGTACTATAAACATAGTAAGTACAGTATAATAAATAGTGTGTTATACTAATATAGAATAATGGAATAGTGTGCAGTTGCAGTCTTATTATAATAACACCGTAGCACTGTAATAACGCAGTAACAACGCAGTAATAACAGTAACAACGCAGTAATAACACGGTTATAAGCTCCTTTAGAGACACAGCAGCTGCACTTTATAAATCAAGTTTCTGATCAAGTTTCTGATCACGTTAATCAGCTGAAGTGACGACAGCCGGCTGCTAAAACAAACAGGGCTGTAACTACTTACTTGTAGACCCCTCTAGTGGTCAGCGGGGGAACTGCAGGCTCCGCCGTTTACGTCACACGACTTTAATCTCTTAGTTTGGATGAAGTGTCAGAAAACAAGCCGTGGTCCTGCAGCGCTGCGGCAGAGAGGGAGTGTAAACAGAGCCGTAATGGATCCTTAATTGGACTCACGCTGGCAGCGGACGGCGAGAGGGGGGCAGGAGGGGGCAGAGCCTGGCAGCATCCCGGCTGTTGTGTAACTGGATCGATGACCTCACGTCCCCCAGGTTTCCTGACAGAAGCTCCAGATCTAATTAAGACTAACGGCCTCCCTGGAGGCCCGGCGGCGGCGTTAGCGGCGTTAGCGGCGGCTGCTGCGGCCTGATGGTCGTGGGAGGAGCCGGAGGAGCTCGTTAGGTTCCTCTGACGGTCATAAACGAGTCTCCACCGGCGAGGACCGCTGTAAGTTCCTCTGTAAAACCAAACTAACACTAAACCGTTTAAAGGGGACCTATTATAAAAAACACGTTTTTTCTTGCTTTAACATATATAAAGTGGTCTCCCCTCAGCCTGCCAACTCAGAGAAGGAGAAAAGCAACCAAATTCTGCAGTGTCTGTACAGCCGCCCGGATGAGCCGTCCAGTGTGATGTGACTTCTACGAGCCGTTTAGATTCTGCTCCCTTTCGCTACATAACGGCGGGAACGATTTACATAGGTTGGCCTCCGATGCGTGAAACCACGCCCACAACTAACTCCGCCGGCCGGAGCTTCTGCCATTTTTTCGTAGCGGTGTATCGTCTCATTCAGGCAGCCAATCAGCACAGAGCCTCATGATCATAGCCCCGCCCACTCAGAATCCCTCATAGATAATGAGGTTAGAGAATGGGAGGATAAAGACATGGCTCAGAGGCTGAATTTCTAATTTATTTAGCAAAAAAAATCAAAAGCTTGTTTTTGAGACATTCAAGGCCTGTTTAAGATAGGTATTAGATGCCATAATAGGTCCCCTTTAACTAGAGTGTCGGCTCCGGGTTCAGGTTCAGGTTCAGGTCTGGGTTCAGGGTCGTCGTTGGTCTGGGAGGAGTCATTCTTCATGGGGAGCTTTTCTGCGCTCTGATTGGTCAACGGTGGTCTGTTGTCAGAACTCGGACAGGAAGGAGAGACACGGGTCGCCAGGCGGGCCTCGGACCAGGACCTGGTCCTGATACCTGCACCTCTGGCATCAGTTTCAGGAGCCCTGTGAGGTCTGCTGAGACCTGGTCCCGGGTCTTGAGGTTCTGGATAGGGCTGCAAATAATGACTATTTTAATAGTCGACTAGTCACCGACTAATTATCCGATTAGTCGACTAATCGGATAATTAGTCTTAATTTAGTATGAGGCTGCTTTAATTATGTGGCAAATTATAATAAACACAAGAAAGATGGCACTAGAGCCCTGCTATAGCGGGACTGTTTTCTTCATCCTGCTATAGCGGGACTGTTTTCTTCATCCTGCTCCCTCCTGCATCCGCAAAACTCTGAGAATTCATGCCCGCACGGCGCACAATAATAGAGATGCATTGATTTAGTGTCTTCTCCCGTCCCGCAAGAGAAATGTCCAGACCAATCTATCTGATTTAGTGTTAACATGACCATTGTGGAGTTTGATGGATAATTGACAGTTCATAGGCACCTGACTGAAAGTTAGATGCAAATCCATCCCTGTCATCACACAAGCTTTTTCGCCTTTTGCGCAGCATCAATTATGATTGAGGTTATAGCAACGAGAGTAGCTGTGAGTGGCTAAAATAATACTAATAAATAACATGAAATAAACAAAGTTAACGAATGAAGCGAATTAATTTACAAATGAAAATAGGCTTAATATCTTATCAAGGCGAGTCCGTTTCGTTCAACACTCCGACGTGCTTTCTCTTCTAATGCATTACCGACGTGCTCCCATGAAAAGCAAGGTCGGCTTTGCAAACCTCACAAGTCATCTTTTTATTCGCCGTATCGAGGTTAAAATGCTCCCAAACTTTTGAAGTTTTATTACCTGCAGTTGCTGAGACGCTATCTTTCATGCGCGACTCTCGGCAGAGACTGTATTGAAGTGAGACGCCTCACTCCGTTGGAAAAACACGTCTGGCGACAATTGTCGACAATGGAATTCATTGTCGACAATTTTGATTATCGATTTTTGACGACAACTTGGACGAATTGTTGCAGCCCTAGTTGTGAGTTCCTGCTCTCAGCCCGGCAGCCGCCCTGTTGGCCGCTGGAGGAACTGCAGCCACATGTCAGACGCATGCTGGGAAGCTGGGCCTGATTGACCCGGTTCTGGTGTCAGAGGGCACCTGCAGGTCGTCTGGGGGGGTAATTAGCTCGGATGTCCCCGTCCTCCTGAGACACCGCCCTAATCCTCTGGAGTCAGCGACTTATTTCAGCCCTGTCACCGTGGCGCACTGCGGCTCTGAGCGGCTTAATTACCCAGCGGTCCGGTCCGGTTCAGAGAAAACTATCAGAAACTCAGTTTTTATGAGTCTGTAAACTTGTGAGGAAAAAAACAACAAAACTGAAGAATTAAAACATTTTAAATTAAAAATTTTTTTTGCAAGTTTTGGTTTGTAATCTTGCAGATTTGTAAAGAAGAAAGAATAAATTCAGACTTTTGTAAATTTGACTTCATGAACTTCATGAAAAAATTCAAACCTTGAAATTGTGACATCACAGAATCACAAACTGCAGATGTGCAAGAAAGAAACCTGTGATTTCATAAGACTAAAAAACACAGAAATGAGACTTTATCAGCTCACATGTGAGAAATAACTTCTAGATGCTTATTTAAAAAATTACAAAATAAATCAGACTTGCTTCAAAAAGTCTGGTCAGATTGGATCCAGGTTTATAAAGTCCGATTTTTTATTTTTTTTTTGCCCCAAAACAGCAAAATTCCATTAAACTTTCTAAAACTATAAAGTTCATGAGAAACAAAACTGAACAAAGAAGTCGCTGCTCAAAATGGAAATCCCAGCTGTTGAATTATGGGCAATCACTTATTACATATTTATTATTAGTTGCAGTAAAAGTACAGAATTAGCACAGATGTTCTCTGGAAGACGACGGCGGCTCAAACACTCGTTAGTTTTGCAAACATGTTGGAAGATTCTTTAAGTGATGAAACATAATGACGTTGATGAGGAAGCAGACCTTTTTTTTTTAAGATTACTTTATTGAAAATATACAAACTCTCAGAGGATAATGGACAAATATCAATTTAAATGCAATATGAAAAGAAAGGAAAATAAATTAAAAAAAATGGGGATTCTTGTAAGGAATACAAAAAACAAAAAAATAAGGTGCTCTAAGAATTAAAAGGTGCATATGAATGAACAAAATAAATTAAGCATTTAAATTCAAATAATGGAGCATAGAAAAGGAGAGGAATTATTAAATTAGAATAACAAATAATGAGCAATGTCTAGACTTATTTTACTTGCATTTTTGTTTTGTACTCTTTTGAGACATTTGAAAAAAATCTTAAAATCGTTAATAAAACCCCGTAAGGAGGGTTTACAATTTCTCCATTTGGCACAATGAATATGGTACTTACCCAGTAATAAAATTATATTAATAATATCAGAAACAGAAAATTCCAATCATCCATGAAGAAAATTATATGGCTTAATTCAAAAGGTGGAACATTATTAATTTTAAGAGATATCCAATTGTGTCTGTCTGTCCAGAAACAATGAGACAAAGGACATTCATAAAACAAATGATCCAGAGTTTTTCATCCTTTTTGCAGAAGGAACATTGATCTACCTCAAATTTAAAACTTTCTTTTAAGAAATTCTGCCACAGGATACATCTTATTCATAATTTTTAAATGTACTTCTTTGACTTTTGGCAAAATAGGCCATTTAATAAATTTGGAATGTGCTTTGTTTATATTTTGAGGAAGCAGAACTGCTGAGGGGGAAACCTCGGGTACGAAACAGGAAGTGAAGCAGCAGCTGGAGGTCAGGACTCTCTGCTGCTGCTGCTGTGGCCCCTCCCACTCCTGCTGTGGCCCCTCCCACTCCTGCTCACCTGAGTGAAACTGGACGCCTCCGGAGGGTGGGGCCCTGGAGGTGCTGGAGCCGGTTTGGGTGATGTCAGGGGGGCGGTCCGGTCCACCCGGCCCCGCCCCCCCCACCGCGGCCTGACAGGAATTCCCCTCTTCGTCACGTTATTCTGAGGAAACCGCAGGCGACGCCTCAGCTGACGGGGCGGAAACACTCGAGTGTTTACACAGCGTGTGTGTGAGTGTGTGTGCACATGTGTGTGTGTGTGTGTGTGTGTGTGTGTGGGTGTGTGTGAGAGAGTGTGTGTGTGTTTGAGCCGCCTCGCCGAGCTCGTCGGGGAAACTTTGTCCGGGCAGATCTGAGCCGAAGGGTTTGAGGTTTCCCCTCGTAGAGGCAGGAAGCAGCTCGTGGGCGTCACGGTAACCGGCGGCGACTCGGACCTGTCGGTTCTGATCCCTGGGCCCGGCAGGGCGACACGTCGACCCGAACCGAACACGGTCGACGAGGAGCGAAGGTAAACACGGAGGTCTGTTGTTGTTGTTCTTGTCTCGGGACTTCCTGGTTCCTCTGGTTGCCCGGCAACGGCTGCCAGCCCAGATACCAGAACTATAATCAGCACCGGAGGTTTATCTTTGTTTATTTCTGCTTAAACGAGGAATGAGATGAGTTTTTAAACCCCGTCAGAGGAGACTTGGACTGCCCCCCCCGGAAAGGCCACTATGCTGCAGATCTACAGACTGTATAAGAAGAACTGGACAACCTGTTGTGATGTCATCGAGAGCTACTGCTACTAATGGGCGGGGCAAACAGGCTGCTGGGACACCTTAGTTCAATTACTGCTTCCTCTAATTTAGCTTGACTTATTTCTGGACTAGTTGGTCCGGCAGGTTCCGGGTCCATCTGGGGGGGATCTGGTCCGGCGGTTAGCGCTAACCATCGGCCGTTTGATATAGCGAGCTGTCAATCAAAGTCAGGATCGATGAAGCAGAGTTCCTGTTCTGAGCATCGGCCGCTCGGCTCGCCGCAGTGCCGCTAACGGCCCACTCAGCCCCGGTAACCAGCCTCCCCCGGTAAACAGTCGCCCCCGGTAACCAGTCGCCCCCGGTAACCAGCCTCCCCCGGTAACCAGCCTCCCCCGGTAAACAGTCGCCCCCGGTAACCAGTCGCCCCCGGTAACCAGCCGCCCCCGGTAACCTGCCTCCCCCGGTAACCAGCCTCCCCCGGTAACCAGCCTCCCCCGGTAACCAGCCGCCCCCGGTAACCAGCCGCCCCCGGTAACCAGCCGCCCCCGGTAACCAGCCTCCCCCGGCTTCCTGCCGGCGGAGGCAGCGGCGCCGCTGCAGCTCAGATCAATAAGCTTCACGCTGGATTACCGGCAGGATGGAGGACGTCTCCGTCGCCGTGGCAACGCTTCACGGAGCAGCTGTTTCATGTATACTCTCAGCTGCTGAAACGGGCCGACCAACAAAGCTGGAACTGGGACTAACGGATCTGGAACCAGGTCTAGTGGATCTGGAACCGGGACTAGTGGATCTGGAACCGGGACTGACACTTATGAGACCAGGACTAAATTATCTGGAACCAGGACTTACAGACCTGGAATCTGGAATAACGGACCTGGACCTGGACCTTTCCGTCTCAGAACTCAAGTTTCCAAACTCGAGTCTCCGTCTCAGAACACGAGTCTCCGAACTCGTTTGTGATGAAGCTTAGCTAGCGTAGCTACGAGCGTCTCGCCTGTAGTTCCCGCCGTTGCCCACCAGGGGTCACAGGGAGGGGCGGAGCCTCTGGAGGGGAGGGGCCTCGAGCTCTGCGGTTCCTCTGAGCTTCGGTTCACCAAACCAGAGACGGTCTATAAACGAGACAGCCCACTACGGCTGTGTTTCCTGTATCTGTGTCACGTGGGTTTCCCCACTGCCCCTTTAGGAGACCGGAAGTAGGTCCTGAGTCTATTGAGTCCTATGGGAAAAGTGAACGTGAGCACAGATTATTACCAATTCCTTTGCCCAATAGTAACCTAAGTAAATATGGGACCCATTTTTCAAAAGCCACAAACCTTCTGAACATTCTGACACCAAAATGGCAATTTTCAGACCGACAGATTAGGAGGAAATGAACTTTGTTTGAGACCTGTCTCTGTCTGAGCAACACACTCTTGCGAGATTTGGCTCTCATTGTTTTCCCATCGGATAAAATTAAGTTTAAAACTAAAATAAAACTTGCTTCTTTGCTTAATAATACTGTTATTGTTATTATTGAAGTCTTTTTGGAAGGGAAAAAAAATATTAGACTGATCCGATGATCTTGTACTGGGTGGGCGACCCCGCCCACTTAGGAGACAGGAAGTGGATACCATTTCATACCATTGGCAGTAACGGTAATGCGCTATCTTCTGTATAGAGTATCTTTGACCAAACAACCTGTTCAGTTCGTTGGTTCGTTGGTTGGAGTTTTCTGTCCCCGTCTGTGTTTAGCAGTTTGATCTGTTTCTTTTATCGGCATCATTTTGTCATGTTGCCGTGGTAACGGGACCAGGATGACGAAAGGGAAGCAGGACATGTGTCCGTGGAGGACGGCAGGACTCGAGCGATCTGGTGTCGGGGGGATCCTCTCTGCGTGGAGGAATCCCATCATGCCGTCTGGCTGGACGCATGTAAACAGAGCCGGGGGAGGGTGGAGGGGGGGGTTACGTAACCGCGGTTACAGAGACCAGGGTGTGCCCGTAGTAACACACACACACACACAAACACACACACTCACCATGACATAATCCACCGCTGCCCCCCCTCCCACGGTCTTCCCAGAATGCCTCTGTGGATCTTGGCGTTGGAGCTGAGGTTTGACCTTTGACCTCTGGGGCCTCGCTGCGGCACAGCCAGCTTCGTTTTAATGAGTGTTGATCTCAGACGTGGAGGCAGAGGGCTCATTAAAGTCCAGTTGTGGGTGGGGGGGGCTGGACCAGAACCAGCACCAGCACCAGCACCCCCCCCCCCTCCCCTCATGGTTTCCATGGTGATTCACATCGGTTCTGAACATGTTTCTCCTCTTTTCTTGCAGATAAAATCGAGGAGGCGCAGAAAGAACTGAAGGACCCCAAAGACCCTCAGAAAGGTGAGAACCTGCTGAACCTGGACTTTCTGGTCCACTCCGGTTCCATGTGGTTCCATGTAGTCCTGTCTGGTCCAGTCTGGTCCAGTCTAATCCAGTCTGGTCTAGGGCTGGGCGATATATCGAGATTTTAATATATATCGATATATTTTCAAACGCGATATGGTACGAGACAATATCGTTTATATCGATTAAAAAAAAATAAATAAAATTATGATTTTGATATAGCTTATTTTGTGACAAATTGACTTGAATGTTTTATTTGAGATTTGCACAAATGTTTTGTTATTTGCACAACTGTCAACCTCAGTGGAAAAGTCTGCCTGTTACTGTCTACATTGTATTAATTAGACCCTCCAGAAAAACGCGGGCAAAAATCCTTGATTCCGCAGACTAAAATCCTTGATTCCGCGGGCTAAAATCCTTGATTTTGCGGGCTAAAATCCTTGATTTTGTGGGCTAAAATCATTGATTCTACGGGCTAAAATCATTGATTATGCGATTAAATGTGCGGGTTTTTTATGTGCTTTTATGCGGTGAAATTGCGGAATATGCTGGAAGTTGCGGATTCAGCGCTGAGCTCTTCCCTCTTAAATTCAGCGGGTCGTCTGATCTGAGGTCGAAGGAGAAAAAAAAAAGGAGAGCGCAGGTGGAGAGGAGAGGGGCGGTGGCCGTCTCTCTCCCTCCAGCCCGCGGCTCGGTGCTCGGGTGATTGCCGGGCGCACCGGCGCGACGAAGGGGACGAGACAGCTCCGTCACCCCACGCGTCCGCCGCCACTATCCCCCAAGTGGATGGGAGCTCCGCCTCCGCCGGCCCTCGCAGGCGCAGTGGTACGCGGTCAGCGCGGAGACCTGAGTCCCCCGGCAGCCGCGCCCCCCGCGCAACCAGGCTCTCTTTTTCCTCTCACCCCCGCGGGTGAGAGCTGCTGTTTGGGGGGTGGCGGTTTCTGCGAGGGGTGCGGAGGTCCCCGGGCAGGTCCCGCACGTCGCGACCGGGTGTCCCGACATGTCACTGACAACACTCCCCCCTTTTTCCAAACTTTATGCGAAAATGACGGCGATGATGCGGTGAAATCAAGCGAGCCCCGCATAATTCGCATATTCAGCGCGGACATAGTAAAAGTGATTTGCACCAGACATTGAAATCCACGGAAGGTCTGTAAATCCACGGACAGCCGTGAAATCCGCGAAAAATTCCGCGATCACGGAATCGCGGATTCCTGGAGGGTCTAATTAATTGCAGAGTGTATTTTAATTTAATTGTTATGCAGGAAAGGGATATTTGTTTTTTTTTTATTCAAGAAGCATTTTTATTCTATATATGCAGGCAGTTTATTTTTATTTCATTTGTTTTATACATTTTGATATTGTGCAGACCTCTGTTAATAAAGGAACCTGTGTGACATTTGGCACGAGGCTTTGTATTAAAACTGACTGTTTTTTTAAGGGTTTGCCTCAGAAAAAAATGAAGCTAACAGAGATGCTATGCTATAATGCTTTGGGGGAAACCCCAATTATGGCACAGAAAAAATATTGATATATATTGAGAATCGCCATTCAGCTAGAAAATATCCAGATATGACTTTTGGTCCATATCGCCCAGCCCTAGTCTGGTCCCCTCTAGTCCAGTCTGGTCCAGTTTGGTCCCGTATGGTCAGGACCAAACTGACCGTATCCGGGTGGTCCAGGGGGACCTGGTGCCACCGTTATTCACCGCAGCTGTGACGGTCTGGATCCGCTGCTGCTCATGAGTCCAGGTCTTGTTTCTGGACCTCTCCTAACGGAAAAATCAGACGACGTCACGGGCCTCGTGTATTTGGTTCTACAGCTCCCAGGTCTTAAACCTCGGGTTCTGGGTTTCGAGGAGGCCCGGCCTCATCATGGGCAGCACCGGCAGCAGCCAGGAAACTGTGACAGGGTTCCGGTTCTTACGCAACGCTTCCTTAAATGTACCAGCTGGGTCATTACTGCGGGGCGGCGCTGCTGGAAACTAACCGCTCTCATGAAGGAATCCGGGCCGGTTCTGGAAACGCTTGTTTTCACTAAGACTGGGCGATATGGACCAAAAGTCATATCTCAATATTTTCTAGCTGAATGACGATACTCGATATATATCGATATTTTTTCTGTGCCATAATTGGGGTTTCCCCCAAAGCATTATAGCATAGCATCTCTGTTAGCTTCATTTTTTTCTGAGGCAAACCCTTAAAAAAACAGTCAGTTTTAATACAAAGCCTCGTGTCAAATGTCACACAGGTTCCTTTATTAACAGAGATCTGCACAATATCAAAATGTATAAAACAAATGAAATAAAAATAAACTGCCTGCATATATAGAATAAAAATGCTTCTTGAATAAAATAAAACAAATATCCCTTTCCTGCATAACAATTAAATTAAAATACACTGTGCAATTAATACAATGTAGACAGTAACAGGCAGACTTTTCCACTGAGGTTGACAGCTGTGCAAATAACAAAACATTTGTGCAAATCTAATTCAAGTCAATTTGTCACAAAATAAGCTATATCAAAATCATAAAAAAAAAAAAATAAATAAAATGTTTAAATCGATATAAACGATATTGTCTCGTACCATATCGCGTTTGAAAATATATCGATATATATTCAAATCTCGATATATCGCCCAGCCCTAGTTTTCACCGTCAGCTGGTCAACAAAAACAAGAGGAGGCCCAGAGCTGGTTCTGGTCCTGGTACTGGTCCTGGAGCTGGTTCTTGAGTTGGTCCTGGTCCCGGAGCTACTTTAACACAATAACATCACTTAATTGCATCGCCTGCTTCTGGATCGGCAGTCAGGCCCGGTTCAGTTCGGTTCAGAGCTAAAGGTGTTTCCACTAGTGAGGTCGGCTCAAATGAACTCTGGGTAGAATGCTGTTCACTTGGGTTAGTGTGGACACGTCAGAACAACCGTACAGACACCTGTTTGATGAGGCGGTCTCAGTACGGGTCTGGTATAGTGACCGCGACCTTCGACCCCACTACGGATGTACCTGCAGGTCCTCTACAGACCCTAGTGGTCAGTAGAGGACCTGCAGGTCTGGATCTGGACCCTAGTGGTCTGTAGAGGACCTGCAGGTCCGGATCTGGACCCTAGTGGTCTGTAGAGGACCTGCACATGAAAGCCCTTACAGGTCTGATGATTTTCAGTTGTTTTTTATAAAACAAAAGTAGTGATTAAGAGAATAATTTTAACGGATGCAGTTTCTGACGGGTAGAGTTGTGTATCATCTGCATAGTGAATGACACACAGCTCTAGAGCATAGGAACGAAGGAATGAGGTGTTTATGTCAAAGAAAAGGAGCCCAAGTGTTGAGCCCTGGGGCACCCCAGTGGAGAGGCAGCCACGACATCTGCTCCTTGTTTTCTTGTTGAGAAGTTGTATGAAATAAGTTTTCGGCCGAATTAAAAGTGATTATTCTTTGCGTCTCCTCAGATTTCGCGGCGGCCGGTCGGCGGGCGGCTGACGTCAAAGGCCTCAAAAGGAAGAAGGTGGTTGCAGAGAACCAGCTGAAGGAGATCCGCAAGTCCCCCGTCAAGAAGTCCCTGCAGTCCAAACCCCGTAACGCCGCTCCCCCGCGCTCCCAGGAAAACCTGCCCCGCCCCCCGTCCTCCGGAAGCCCCCCCCACGACCCGTCACCGTCGCCCAGCAGCAAGGAGGAGCCCCGGCATGAACAACCAGTTGCAGCGCCCCCCGACGAGGGGCCGCGGTGTCCCGATGCTGAGGGGGTGAAGCCGGACCGGGACTCCTCCAGGCCAGCGTCGCCCCCCAACGGCGAGGAGCCTCCCGCCGAGGAGACTCCGCCCACAGACAACGCAAGCCCGGAGGGCGGCTTTAAGGAGTCGTACTACGGCGGCGCCCCGCTGGACGTCCTCCTGAAGGCCATGGAGCCTGACTTCAGCACGCTGGCGGACAGGAAGCCCCCCCTGCAGGCCGCCGCCGGGAACCCGGCTCCTCCCCCTCAGCTCGCCGGCGTCGGGCCCCAGACCGCCCACATGCAGACCTACTACATTGACAAGCAGGGCAACGTCATCCGCATCGCCGCAGCGCCGCAGGGGAGCGTTCACACGACCGCACAGGGCGCCGCCCCCCTTGCCGCGCCACACTTCATGGCGATGGCCTCCAACCCAGACAAGCAGAGTCTGCAAGTGAACTTTAAGACTGGCCCCTCGGTGCTAAGCCACGCCCCCACGCCACCGGGCTCCAAGGCCTTGCCTCAGAGCCAGCCGCCGGTCGTTCACACGTGCCAGTCGCTTGCTGCTAGCGTCCCCAGCAGCGTCCAGGTGCCGGTCACGCCGGGCGGCAACCACGTGCAGCTGACCGCCGTGGTGAACTTCGGCGTGGAGCCAGCGTCCCGGGAGAAGCCAAAGAAGCCGGGGAAGTATGTGTGCGAGTACTGCCAGCGGGCCTGCGCCAAGCCCAGCGTGCTGCTCAAGCACATCCGCTCGCACACGGGTGAGCGGCCGTATCCCTGCGTCACCTGCGGCTTCTCCTTCAAGACCAAGAGCAACCTCTACAAGCACAAGAAGTCGCACGCGCACGCCATCAAGCTAGGGCTGATGGCGCGCGAGTCTAGCGGCGGTGGTAGCTGCTCGCTGTCGCAGGAGTCCGACAAGGGCGGCGCCGGCACGCACTCGGAGGCGGAGGACAGCGGCGACAGCGACGAGGACGCCGCCGACCTGGACCCCGACTCCTCGCAGAGCCTCACGGCGGCGTCATCCGAGAGCAGCTTGCTGAGCGCGGTCGCCGCGGCGACAACGGCGCCGGAAGTGGAGCCATCGCTCAAGTCCTCCCCGGGACGCACGGCCACAGCAGCGCTCCCCAAGGTCGTGGTCTACCCCGTCAACGTGTCCCCCTTGAGGGCAGACAGCCCGCGGGTCACGGGCGCGGCGCCTGAGCAAGCCGCCGCCGCCGCCCAGCGCCAGCGGGAGATCCAGACCGCCGCCCTCCGGTCCAACATCACGGTGCTGTCGTCCCTGAGGGAGGTGGACGCCGCCGACCCATCCCTGGAGGCGTTGGCGAGCGAGGACGAGGACCAGCGCTGCCGCTCGCCGGCGTTAGGCCACGCCCAGCTACAGCGGCAGCAGGCCACCGACTCCCAGCAGCCCAAGTGCCTGCTGAGCCCACGGAGCCTCGGCAGCACCGACTCGGGCTACTTCTCCCGCTCCGAGAGCGCCGACCAGGCCATGAGCCCGCCTAGCCCCTTCGTCAAGATAACCCCGCCCACGGAGGTCGCTCCCGTGGTCGCCGCGGTGATGCACGCAGCGACCCGGCAGATGCGGCCGCCGCTGGACGCTAGCGCACGCTCGCTGGAGGAGCACATCTCCAAGCTGATCTCGGACAACGAGGCGCTGGTGGACGACAAGCAGCTGGACAGCGTGAAGCCTCGGCGGACGTCGCTGTCGCGCCGCGGCAGCATCGACTCGCCCAAGTCCTACATCTTCAAGGACTCGTTCCAGTTCGACCTGAAGCCGATGGCGCGGCGCTCCAGCTCCAGCTCCGACATCCCCAGGTCGCCGTTCACGCCCACCGACAAGTCCAAGCCCGTCCTGCTGCTGTCGGTGCCGGGCCAGTACCCGGCCATGGACTGCCTGCCCATCACCCGCAGCAACTCCATGCCCACCACGCGGGACTCCGTCCCCCCGCTCAGCCTGGCGCACCTCCCCCACCCGCTCCGAGGCTGTCAATCATTCGACGATAAAATCAGCTCGCTAAACGACGACGTCTTTGCCTCGGCGCCGTCGACTCCCGGCGCCGCCGGGTTCCACTCCCGGACGCTGGTGCGGCAGAAGGCGGTGGACGACTTCTCGACGGCGGGGGACGGGCTCCCGACGGCCCGGTCCATGGACGAGGGCATCCGCGGGCCGGGCAGTGCTGCCGCCTCAGAGCCGGTGCAGCGGACCCGGTCCTTTGAGCATGGCCAGGACCGGCTCCGGAGGCCGCAGCAGAACAAGGGCACCATGTACGAGTGCGAGACCTGCCGGAACCGGTACCGCAAGCTGGAGAACTTCGAGACGCACAAGAAGTTCTACTGCTCCGAGCTCCACGGGCCGAAGAACAAGCCGGCGGTGGTCCGGGAGCCGGAACCGGACGTGTTCCGGGGGGCGGCTGGCCTGGGCCCGGGGACGCTGGACCACCAGACCTCCATCAGGAAGAGGAGGAAGATGAAGAGTGTCGGCGACGAGGACGACCAGTCCCCGACGGACACGGCGGCGCCCTGCTCCGTCAGCTTCGAGGCGCCGCCCAAGTCTTTCTCCCAGCATGCTCTGGGGGCAGACGCCCCGCCCAAGAGCAACCCGTCCAAGCTACCTCAGCTCCAGCTCGTGGCCCGGGGGATGAGCGCTCCAGAATCCAGACTGTCCCCCATACGGGAGACCCAGACCAACAGCCCCCCCAAGGCGGACCTGCCGAGGCCGGGCGGCGGCGGCACCTCCGTCATCAGACACACCAACTCCCTCAGCCGACCCAGCTCCTTTGAGACCGAGACCCCCGACCGGGTTCCCGCCGACCCCAAGGAGAAGGACCCCCCGAGCAAAGCCGGCGCCGACGGGCCGCCGTCCGCCGACTCGGCCTTCCACGACAAACCCGCCGGCGGGGAGAAGAAGAAGGAGCGCGGCGGTGACGGCGGCACCGGGGGGAGCACCACCCCCGTCCACCAGTCCCGGCTGGTCCGGCAGAGCAACATCCAGGTCCCGGAGATCCTGGTCACCGAGGACTCGGACCGGGAGCACGAGGCACCGGCCGCCGAGGCGGCGGACAAGCAGCCCGCCGACCCGTTCAGCTGGCCCCAGCGCAGCGAGAGCCTGTCCAAGCTGCCGACGGAGAAGCTGCCCCCCAAGAAGAAGAGGATCCGGCTGGCCGGGATGGACCAGTCCTCCGCCGAGTCCAGCTTTGAGTCCAGCGTGTCGCGGAGCCTCAGCCGGGACAGCAGCCTCTCGCGCTGCTCCAGCGTCTCTGCCTCCTTCGACCGGGACGAGCCGCTGCGGGCGGAGAGTCCGTCCAGGGGCGACGGCGCCGCCAAGGCGGCGGCGGCGGAGGTGCCGGTCAACACGCTGGGCGTCCCGGGGGCGATGCGCCGCGCCGCCTCCGAGCAGATCACCTGCACGCAGCCATCCGTGGAGATCTGCGGCGACTACCGCAGCAAGTCCTTCGACTGCGGCCACGTGTCCCCCAGCAGGTCCCTGTCCAGGCCCGGCCCGGCCCCCCAGGTCCCCCCCGCGGTGTCCCTGATCGAGAGGCGGCGCGGCCCGCTGGTCCGGCAGATGTCTCTGAAGATCGGCCCGGAGAACCAGCCGCCGGTCCGGAAACCCGGCGCCCCACCGGAAAAACCCCTCGCCGCCCTCGTCAGCTCCTTTCCGCAGAACCGGTCCCAGCAGATCCACATCGCCAGCAGGCGGCCCGCGGCCCCGCCCTTCGTGCTGGCGCCGTCAGAACCGCCGACCCGGCAGGACGAGCAGGTGGTCCAGAGCATCAACCTGGGCAGCGCCGCCCTGCAGCCTCAGGTCCACGGGCTCCCGCACCCGTGGCACCAGACCTCCCGGGTCCAGCTGCTCCCCAAGCTGCAGCCGCCGCTGACCCAGATCTCGGTTCCCCCCAGCAAACGGGCCGAACCGGAGGAGAGGAAGAGCTTCGTGCCCAAATACCAGCTGCAGTGTCCGGCTCCGCGGGCCGGCCAGAACTCCTTCTCCTTCTCCTGCACCCAGGCGGCCCGGATCGCCCTGCCCATCCTGACCATCCCCATCGCCAACCCGCTCCAACCCAGCGTCCTCCAGAACCTGTTTGTGGGTCAGCAGAACTCCGAGGTGAAGACCGTCGTCCTGCAGAGGAAGGAGTCCGTTCCCGTCCCCCAGATCCTGATCACCCACGAGCAGATGCACCCTGCGCCCTCGCTTTGCGGTAAACATGGCCCGGCCAAGCCGGACCCCCCAGCTCCCCCTGCGGGGCCGGACCCGGGTCCGGGTCCCGGCGCCGCCGGGTCGCTGGCCTCGGTGACGCTCTGCCCGCAGCAGGAGCCCGCCGCCTCCAGCAAGCGCATGCTGTCGCCGGCCAACAGCCTGGACATCTACATGGAGAAGCACCAGAAGCGGGCCAAGGACGAGCACGGCGGCGCCTGCCCCCCCGACAGCCGGCCCGTCAGCTACGTCGAGGCGGCGACCCGGCAGCGCAAGCTGACGCTGGTCCGGCAGGTCTGCACCACCGAGCCGGCGGACAGCCCCCTGGAGACCGAGGCGCCGGCGCTGCCCGACGTCCGGCCCGACGCGGCGAGGGACTCGGAGGACGACGCCAAACCCATGTCGCCCGATGGCGCCGGGCTGGAGAAGGACAGAACCGAGATCCGGGACGCCGCCCCCGTGACTCGGGCCGCCTCCCCGAAGGGCGAGGACCAGCGCTGGACCCCGGCCAGGTCCCTGATCCGGCCGTCCAGCTTCCACGGCGGGCCGGCGCGGCCGACCACGGCGGTGTCGGTGGTCAGCACCCGGGACCCGCACCGCCTGTCCTTCCCCAGCCTGAAGACGGCCACCACCTTCACCTGGTGCTTCCTGATGAAGCGGCGGCCGCTGCACCTGCCGCAGGCCGACCACAAGACGTCGGCGTACGCCGCCTGGGCGGTGGCCGCCCACAACCCCAACCCGCTGGGCCTGCCCACCAAGGTTTGATTTGATGATTTTATTTCGAACATACATGATAAAAAAGCGTACAAAAAATGTGAAAAAACAGAATACAAATATATATATATATAATGTATATGTGTGTGTGTGTACAGCACTTCATATAATAATAGTATCCACCAACATGCTCGAAACGGAATAGTAACCACTTATCGACTCCTACCCCTGAATCTACATACATTCTTGCGTCTAACATTCTTACATATAACAAGACGAGTTTCAATAACTGTTCAATATAGTGATATAATACTCAGTTATATGTACCGTATTTTCTGGACTATAAGCAGCACCTGTATATAAGCCGCATCCGCTCTATTTAAAAAAAAAGATATGCAAGCCGCAAATATTTATGTTGTTAGATTAGATATTTACTACATGTACAGAACCATCATCAAATGATGTACATGTTTTTACCTAAATAGATCCTTTCCTAACAGTGTCTTTTAACACGGCAGCAACTTTGCTGATTAAAACAGGACAGAACCAAGAGAAAATAACTGGTATTTATTTATCCATTTATCTGTTTGAAATCTGCTTCCACCTACTTCTATCTGCCAAAGAAGAAGTAGCGTATTCTTCTTTGCATTTATTTTGTCTTAGTTTTTATTCTAATTCCGGTTAGAGCGGCCCGAGCGGTGGAAGAAAAATCCACAGAATAGCTGCACCTTTGTATAAGCCGCACGGTTCAAAACCTATGAAAAAAGTAGCGGCTTATAGTCCAGAAAATACGGTGTATATATATATCAATCTAGTCAAAATCAAAGCAAATCAAGGCAAACAAAAGAAAACAAAACAAACGTCCAGCATTTAGTTGTGCTACTATGTATGTATGTATGTACTAATAAAAGTAATTATAATGCATAGTATTACATTATCATTACTTTACTATAATACTACAATATAATAGAGAACAATAGACAGCAATGATATAACAATATACTTGAATAACTATATAAGAGTAGATATGCTATATATACACTGGTTCTTATATTTACCTCCAATTATATACATAAAAATTACTATAAATGTATATATCGACATATAACTAAATCAATATATATTAATAGAGATATAGATATATAAATACTGTACGTATAATACAACTCAATATATCCATATACATACCTACATATAACATATCTACTTCTTTATCTACATGTTTATTCGCATCTTTATTTTGAATAGAATGTTTCTTTGTATCTTTTTTTTAAATCGTGATATGTTTTGACTTTGTTATGTACTTTGTAAGGTGGTCATGTCGCTGTTCCAGTCCCGGCAGAGCGCCAAGAAGGTCCACTACACCTCCGCCATCAGGACCGGCGGCGCCGCCGACATCCTTTCCTACTCCGGGAAGCTGAAGGACGTCATGCCGAAGGTGAGTCACCGTGACAACCGTCGCCGCCGCCGTGGCGCTCCGGGAGTCCGGGCGGTGAACCCATCAGGTGCGTCCTCTTCCAGCAGGTGCCGGTGACCCAGAAACCCGGGTCGGCCGGGTCGGCCGAGGCCCGGAGGAAACCACAACCAGAACCTCAGAGCAGCAACGACTCGGACAAAGACGCATCAACAGAACCGCGGCGGGTCAAGATATTTGACGGCGGGTAAGTAGGAGTTTGAATGGCCTCTAAATCCTGCACACGGGCACAAATGTGATCAAATTAGAACTTTTAAGTTTATACGATAATTATAAGGTGAAAATAACTGATAGATAAAGTGTTTGAATGTTTAACAACAGAGATATGCATATATATTTATATGTATATATATATATATATATATATATATATATATGTATATAGGTATATATATATATATATATATATATATGTGTGTATGTATGTGTATATATATTTTTATATATATATATATATATATATATATACACATCAGGTTGAAATATAGACTTTTACAGGCTGGCCGTCGGATCAATACACAAATATAAATCATACAGTCATGTTTATTGGTGATCTAAATATAAATTTGTTGAATCCAAACACAAGATGTATGTATGTGTTTATGTTTGTATGTTTGTGTATATTTATGTTTGTATCTATCTATCTATGTGTGTGTGTGTGTGTGTGTGTGTGTGTGTGTGTGTGTGTGTGTGTGTGTGTGTGTGTGTGTGTGTGTGTGTGTGTGTGTGTGTGTGTGTGTGTGTGTGTGTGTGTGTGTGTGTGTGTGTGTGTGTGTGTGTGTGTGTGTGTGTGTGTGTGTGTGTGTGTGTGTGTGTGTATGTATGTATGTATGTATGTATGTATGTATGTATGAATGTATGTATGAATGGGTGTGTGTTCTAGGCCTGTGTTGAAAAAATCGATTTTCCGATTCTAAATCGATTCTCATATTAATTCCTAAAAATCGATTCATATGTCTAAAGATCGATTTTTTTTTTCCTCATTGCAACTTTTGGTATTTTTTTGTTTTGTTGGTTTTGTTTTGTTTTGTTGGACACCAGAATAACTGGTGCCATGTTTTTGCCTTTTAAATATGTTTAAAGGTATGAAAACATTAAAGTTTTCAGTTATAATTGCATAAATTGTCTATATTTCATTAGTTTATATACTGTCTTGGGGTTACATTTGCATAAAATATCTAAAGACCAAATTCTCAAAAAAATAAAAACCGAAATAGACAGAAAATGGAAAAAATTAAAACGGAATGTGGGAAAAAATAAAAACGATTTCATACGTCTCTGTTTGCTGCCCTGGATCTGTTTGATAATTCTGACCAATGATGTTTCTGAAAGCAGTTCTATCAGCATTCTGGGAGGTGATTGGTCCTTACAGCATCATTAGCTGCCAATACTTGCTGTTGAATCTCAATATAATACTAGTAGTAATATGTTGCAGAACTATCAGTCTAACAGTCTGCAGTTTTAATAACACTAACCCAAATCAATATTAGAATCGGATTGAATCAAATCGTGATAATTGATTCTGAATCTTAAGAATCGAATCGAATCGAATCGATCCTTGACATTTGAATCGATCCCCAGCCCTGGTGTGTTCCCTCAGTGGCCTGCATTCAGTTCCACTTGGTGGTACTCGTCCACTTTGTTTACGATGGTACATTTATTTTTTAGTGATTATTATTGTTCCTTTTTTATGTTATTGATTTATTTATTTCTGCTTTTTTATTTATATATTTATTTTTTGTGCTTATGTGCCAAAATAAAAGATATCAATCAATCATAAAAACCCGTCTGATCATAGCGAGTCTAAGTACGACGGCAGAGGGAGAACAGATAATAAGACCCGCTACAATCAGACAAGCCGTCCTAGCGTTAGCTTCCCTCACGTCTGCTCTCCGATCCCGCAGGTTCAAGTCCAACGAGGATTACATTTACGTGCGCGGCCGTGGCCGGGGGAAGTACATCTGCGAGGAGTGCGGCATCCGCTGCAAGAAGCCCAGCATGCTGCGCAAACACATCCGCACCCACTCGGACGTGCGGCCGTACCACTGCGTCCACTGCAGCTTCTCCTTCAAGACCAAAGGTCAGAGGCTGTTGTTGTTGTTTATCTGTGTCGTTTCATCGCCTGTGGAATCGTGCATAGGGATGCCCCGATACTGGTATTGATATTGGGGCCGATACTGCTCTCATATACTCCCAAAAATTCTCTGATACCACGCACCGATACCACTTCATTGCTGTTGTAGTTACTGATTAGTGACTCTAGGGGGAGGTGTTGAGCCGTAGTCAGCGTGGTGATGAGAAGAGAGTGATACCCATGAGTGAGACTGGCAGCGCCGTTTCAGGCAAGATCACGACAATTAATGCAGCGGGATGTCAGCAGTGTGGACATATTTCAAAATAAGGGACGATGACAGAAGCAAAGCAGACTGCAAGCTACGTGCTGCTAAGGTGTCAAGAGGACGTAAGGAGAATACGTTGTTTAATACCAGCAACTTGATAAAACATCTCAAGACGCATCATAAAGCTGAGTATACAGAGTTTGCTAATGCTACTGCAAGACCACAACAGCCAACATTAGCTCAGGTTCTGCAAAAGCCACAGACAATGGCAAGAGACAACAGGCCGTTAAAATAACGGAGGCTCTAAAGCTTGAGTTATGGTTCTGCGTCAAAACGATTGTTTTGGTTTTTTGCACAATAGTTGTCCTTATCTCTTTGATTCACTATGACCGGAAAAAGTCGGATAAACCATTCAGAAAAGGTTTAGCGGTCACGGGGGGTACTGCACCACGACAAAATGGAGTGACGGAGAAGTCCGAAGGGTTCACGACGGCGTCACCGCGATGGCGTGTGCTCTGCGTTGGTTTGACGCAGAACCATAATTCAGGCTTAACCCGTTATACAGCGCTGGATGACCAGCCACTGTCAGCTGTAGAAGATGAAGGATTTCACCATCTTCTCGACTCACTCAACAAGCCAGTTCTCTCATCATTGGGGGGGAGGGGCATCTGCTGCAAGTCTGAAATGTGAGAAACAGGAAAACGCAACGGGCTCACAAGCATTTGGAATCTGCAAGACATAAAACAAACAAACAGAAGCAGGAACTGTCGGAGACACAAACAGCAACCAGTCCAGGTCTCTAAAACTGAATCAGGAATAGGCTACTGCCATTATCTGTCCCTGAAACTGTGGGGGGGGCGGGGGAGTAGAACCAGACGATGGAAGTACAACAACGGCACGCCGGATGGCGACCTAAGAGACAATAAAGACAATAAATCCTTCAGTCCCAGAAATAAGATGTGCAGCAGACTGTTTGGTTACCTGATGGTAGCTCCACCTCTTCCTGACCAATCTGAGCGTTTATCTTCCTCGTCCAGGCGCTGAGATTACAGACTGAGAGGCTCCAGCATCTCTAAGACGGCGTGATTCACCGCTGCTTATCGAAGCCTCCCACGCGGCGCTGCAGCTCCGTCCTCGCTGTCAGCAGCCCACGATCCTTTAAAAACGTCTCCATCGGTTACTCACTCCTTCCCGACCCGCGCTGGCGCTTACGTAAACTCCTGCGATGCCGCCGCTCCGGCCCCGCCCCCTGAGACCTCGGTCCCGCCCGCCTGCTCTGGCTCCGCCCCCTGACACCTCTGGCCTCTCTGTTTGCAGGGAATCTCACCAAGCACATGAAGTCCAAGGCCCACCGGAAGAAGTGCCTGGAGATGGGGGTCCCGGAGGGCTTTGTGGAGGACCAGGACGCCGAGGACTCAGGTACGACATGTGATCGATAACTTGGTCTCATTAGAAAATCTAAAAGCAGCTTCTTCCTCCATAACTCGGAGCGCGTGGGCGGCAGCGAAGAGAGGAAGCTGCGGCATTTAATTTTAGAAAAAACGAGCGAGAGACGCTGGAGGAAGGTGCTGCAGTCGGAGTTCGTGTTTCCTCCTCTGCAGGCGATGGCATGGGGGGGTGACGAGGGGGTAATAATAATAATAATGATGCATTCTATTTGTAAGACACTCTTTATCCAAGAATCTCAGAGGGCCACAGAGCCAGTACATAGTTAAAACTAACAATAATAAGTCATAAAACTCCTTCCTGAATAGAGGGAATGCGCGACGTCACAGATGCCACTTCACAGCGGATACACAGTGTAAACTTTCATTTTGAGCACTGGAAAACATCTAAAATGGGAAAGAGCTGTTGTGCGATTGACTGTACTCATAGTTTTAGCAAGAAATCGGAGTTATCGTTTTACAGACTGCTGAAAAATAAGCTTAAAAGGAACCCTGGCTATTAAGACATGTAGGTCTTAAAAGATAAATGTTGGTATCAATTATAACAATGTGATATAAAAAACCTTGTTGATGTCTTCGATTTTATCAAATAGGTCAAATAGGCAAGAACATCTTTATTTAATTTAATGACGGCAGATCTGGCTGGGGTTTTTATTGTAGCATCGGCTATCTGCTGATTGAAACGTGTGGTCGGTTAGTCTATCTGAGTTTTATGGTGTTTTTGTAGTTCATGCTGTATGGTGCGGCACTTTTTTTTTTTTTTTTTTTTTAATTTTTTGTAGGTGCGCCGTCACCTTAATGTTTAGCTGTGTTTTGATCTGTGTTTCTGGTGCGCCGTCACCTGTTTAGCTGTGTTTTCATCTGTTTCTGGGTGTCAAACAGTGTACGGGGGCCAGCAGGAGCCACCGTCTGACGTCACTACCCAGAATGTAAACAACAATGGCGACCTACGAGTTAAATTATATTTTCAAATTTTATAAAAACGAAGACATCAACAAGGTTTTTTATATCACATTGTTATAATTGATACCAACATTTATCTTTTAAGACCTACATGTCTTAATAGCCAGGGTTCCTTTTAAGAGAGGCAAATGGATCGCTGCAATTCACAGAAACAACTGGATTCCAGGCACCAAACGTGGATTTGCGGTTCCCATTTTGTATCAGGTAAAGTTGGATTTTTGGGTAGCTAACGATAAACGGTCAAATCATAAAGTTCAGTGTCCTCATCACTTTAATTTCGCCGACAAATCCTGCCTTGAAGTAGGACCAAGCGTCAAGACTTTTGTATGCCTTCAAGCTTTGCTTCGTGTATTTCCCCGGTGTAGAAATTAAGTACATATAAATATCAGGAAACTGGATTCGTGGACAAATATTATTGTCCATGGACCACTGGTTCTTGGGGTAACTGTACGGGTCACTGTCAAGTCCAACTGACTTTAATTTAAGCCCATAATCGACTGTTTTCCCGTCTTCTCTGCCCCCCCCCCCAGGTGACCGGTCCCAGCTCAGCGCCGACCGCCAGGACTCGGACGGAGATGAGTCGGACGGCGGCGAGGACGAGGACAACGAGGACGAAGACGAGGACGAGGAGTCGTCTCCGTCCACCAACCCGTCGGTGGCGGCGAGCCCCCAGCACCTGCCCCCCCGCGACACCGGGGTCCCGCCCAGCGCGCTGCTGGCCCAGATGTCCATCAGTGCCTACCTGCCCTCCCGGGCCCGGACCCCCGACCCGGTCCCGTTCCTGGAGTCCCGCTGCGGGGCCGACCCGTACGCCTCTGACCCGGAGTCGGTGCACATGATGAGCCCCGTGTCGCCGTGCCGACAGATGTCCATCGACTACCCGGACGTCGACGCCCCCTTCAGCCCCCCCTACAGGCTAAGCCAGGTGAGCCAGGTGAGCCCCGCCCCCTTTCTGTCCCGGTCACTGAGGCCCCGTTTACACGGGGCAAAAACGGAGGCGTTTTCATGCGTTTTGGCCGTTCGTTTACACGAAAACGGAGGTCAAAGCCCCCAAAAACCATAATTTCTGAAAACTCCGGCCAAAGTGGAGATTTTCAAAAACTCAGTTTTCACGTTTGCGTCTAAACAGAGAAAACGGAGGAAAACGGAGATTTACGTCACATTATGCGACAGAAACGTCACCAGCAGCGTCATGAGTGTCAAAAGTATTCACATTCATTACTCAGGTAGAAGTATAGATACTAGAGTTTAAAAATACTCCTGTAGAAGTTGAAGTATCAACTCAAGTTTTTTACTCAAGTAAAAGTATAAAAGTACTGGTTTCAAAACTACTTAAAGTATAAAAGTAAAAGTAATGTAAGGGGGAAAAAAGCCATTAAGGACAAAAGCCATTGAAAATGAATGCATCTTAGTATAATGCAAATATATTAAAGAACCATATATGTGTACTATTGAGCATTAACATGTGTTTCAGAGAGCAGGAGATATGATGACTAGTTGCCTATAAGTATTGTAATGGTGCAAAAAGTCAAACTTCAGAGGCATGTTATCATTTATCCTAACCTTTATTGGAATGTACATCCAAGTTTAGTTGCAGGAATCTGAGGGAACGGATGTAAGAACAAAACTGGACAAGAACATCTGAAACAACCACAACCAAATTCACTCTATCCGGATGGAGCAATTTAACTGGATAGTTTTTTTTTAAAGGCCGAAATGAAATAGAGTAACAAGGCTGTTTTTAAAATGTAAGGAGTAAAAAGTACAGATAATTGCGTGAAAATGTAAGGAGTAAAAGTAAAAAGTCGTCTGAAAAATAATTACTCCAGTGAAGTATAGATAACCAAAATTTCTACTTAAGTAAGGTAACGAAGTATTTGTACTGTACTCGAATGAAAATAGTTTAATTCTGAATTATTTAATTCGGAATAATTAATTCTGAATTAAAAAACATCATGAAACCGCGGCCACTCAGCAGTAACGACTCCTCTCTCTCTCCCGCAGGACTCTTGCACGGCCGTCGCCGTGGTGAGCAGCGACCTCAGCGCGGTGGACCGCGGCACGCAGACCTCCTCCTACACGTGTGTGGTGGCCCCGCCCCCTCTAGCCCCGCCCCCGGAGACCCGCCTCTTCAGCCACCTGCCGCTGCACTCCCAGGGGCCCCGCCCCTCCTACGGCGTACTACCCGTGGGCGGCGTCCAGCTGGTGCCGGCGGGCCTCGCCACCTTCCTCACCATCCCCGCCGTGGGCGTCATCCACCGCAACAGCAGCCCGGCCCCGGCCACGCCCCCCCGGGCCCCGGAGCCCCTGAGCAGCGTGGTGCCGTGCTTCCCGCTGGGCCCCGTGGGTCCGGTCGGGCTGGAGACCTTCAACCTCATGGGCCTGGCCAACGCGGGCCTGGCGTCGGCGCCGGGCCTCACCCTCAACGCCCTGGGGCTGCAGGTCCTGGCCGCTAGCCCCGCCCCCCAGGGCGCCGGCTCCGCCCCCACCCACGTCCCGGGCCTGCAGATACTCAACATCGCGCTGCCCGCCATCATCCCCGCCCTCAGCCCCGCCCCCGGGTCTCTGGACCGGCAGGGCAGCCCCGAGGCTCCGCCTCCACCGCAGGCTCCGCCCCCGGCGCCGCCGGTCCGGGTCGCCCCCGCCCGCGGCGCCACCCCGGAGCTGACGCCCGTCAGCCGGCCGGAGGACGCCCCGGAGAGGGAGGAGTCTCCGCCGCGGAGCCACGCCCCCCCGCCGGCGGCCCCGCCCCCGGCGCTAGCGGCGCCGGCGAGGAGCTGGCAGACGGTCATCAACGCGGATAACGAGGTTTCCAGTGACGATGAGGACCGGCTGGTCATCGCCACCTGAGACTCACAACCACCGTCACACGACCAATTGGTCCTTTTCTACCTGCGGCGGCGCCGGACCGCCGGACAGCCGGCGCCGTCAGACCACCGGCGTCTCTTTGTACATGTTGTATAGACGATGTGCCTTTGTGGAGTTTCCTGGTTCGATGCTGTAAATAATCCTGACGCCGTCGGAGGCTGTTTGAGGGTTCTGGTTCTGGTTCTGGTTCTGGAGGCCACTTCTCGGTGTCGTGCTGGTTAATGTACAGTCCGCCAGGTCCCAGGCCCGTTTCTGTGTACAGATGTTGTGTTTTATTTATTATCCATGAGTCGGCGGGTTTGTGCATCACGGTAGCGTCACATGACCGTCACATGACTGTATCGATATGAACTGTATCAGTAAACATTTGTTATGAAGCTTTCAGACGTCTCACTGTCTCTGATTGGTCGGGGGTTCCAGCTGTGTAAGAAGAGCTGGACCACCACCTGTGATGTCACAGGGGGTATCGCCTAGGGGTTTATGAGAGTAAAAGGTGAAATAGTTTTTATATATATTTTTTTTATATATATAAAAATATATTTTCATATATAAAATTAATATAGAATTATATTTTTATAGTTATTTTATATATTTTTGTTATATTTTTGTATTTATTTTATATTTTTAGATAAAATAAAATATATAAATTAAATATTAAATTATATTTTTATTTTATTTTATTTATTTTATATATTTTTATATCAAAAATATATATATTTTATATAAAATAGAAATATATTTATATACAATATAAAGATACATTTTTATATAAAATAAAACATTTAAAAATAAAATATATAAAATAAATTTTTATATAAAATAAAATATATTTATATAAAATATAAAGATACATTTTTATATAACAAAAATATAAAAAATATATCTATATAAAATATAAAAATAAATTTTTATATAAAATAAAAATGTTAAAATTTTATTATGTATAAAAATATATATTTTATATATAAAATATAAAATTATATTTTTATATTTATTTTACATATTTTTATTATATTTGTTTTATAGATTTTTATATAAAATAAAAATATATCTATATAAAAACTAAAAATAAATTTTTATATAAAATAAAAATATATCTATATAAAATATAAAAATAAATTTTTATATAAAATAAAAATATAATATAAAAATATATATAAAAAATATAAAAATATATTTTGTATAAAATAAAAATAAAGCCTCAGGGTTTTACTCACCGCGGTTCTGGCCGGGACCTGGTTCTGGTGAGGACCTGGTACTGGAGGGTCAGGGAATCGTCCCCCAGGTGACTCATCCATGGCAGCAGCCTCTCAGCTGAGCCAACAGTGACCCCTACAGGCCGACGCCTGTAACTGCAGGGGCTGCAGCTTCTAACCTGCTGTCAGGGATCAGACCAGTGACATCACAGATCTGGACCAGCAGCTTCCTGCAGGAACTCAAAAACCTGCTGGTTCATTTTTGTTCAGATGTTATCATCGTCGTCGTCGTCGTCGTCGTCATCAATGCTATCAGGCACCACTACTATGGAACCAACTTCCAATCTGGGTTAAGGAGGCTGACACCACCTCCACCTTTAAAACCAAACTGAAAACCTTTCTGTTTAGTAAAGCCTATAGTTAGTGTTTAGTAATCTTCTAGCTGGTGTTGGTAAATCTCTAGGTAGTGTAAACTCTAGTGTGTTAGAGTCGCTCCTGTAGTTTCTTGTGCTGGCCCCCCCTTCTCTTCTCTTTTTTCTCTTTTGTACATGGTGCAGCATCCTCTGCCGGTGGCGAAGAGCATCTCTGAATGCAAAACACCGGAACCTGCAGCGCGGGAGTGAGAGGGGCAGAGTAACGGCCCGGGCAGGCGGGGGAGAGATTTGTCCCTCAAGACTCCTCTCCCTGGCCCTGCCCCTTCTCAACCCTTCCCCGACCCTGCACCCCAACCTGGGACTTGCTGATTGGGCCGGAGCTTCGGGAGCTGCGTGCTGGCCTGCGGTCCCCACCCCTGGTCATCCCGTTGCTGCTTCCACCTGCCTGCTGTGCTGTTGCCGTCCCTGACCCACCAGTCTGGCCCTCGGCAGGAGGGTCCCCCCTTATGAGCCTGGTCCTGCTCAAGGTTTCTTCCCTCCTAAAGGGGAGTTTTTCTTCCCACTGTTTGGCTTAAGGTTTTTCTCCCACTATGGGAGTTTTTACCTGCCATTGTTTATGTAATAACTGCTCGGGGGTTTATGTCCATGTTTTGGGTCTCTGTAAAGCGTCTAGAGACAACTCTTGTTGTATTAGACGCTATATAAATAAAATTGAATTGAATTGAATTGAATCAACATCATCATCATCATCATCACCATTACCATCATCATCATCATTAGGTGCAGCTCCAACATGGATGTTGGATCCATGTTGGATCCCGACCGGAACATAACTGAACCCAAACAGGTCCAACTGAGCTGGATGATCAGCAGGTCAGGAAACTTCTGGAGAGGAGTTTTTACCTCCATCCATCATCCATCCCTCATCCATCCATCCATCATCCATCCATCCATCTCATCCATCCATCATCCATCCATCATCCATCCATCCATCTCATCCATCCATCATCCATCCAACAAATCATCCATGCATCAATCATCCATCATCCATCCATCCTTACCGGGTCGGTGGTTCTGCTGAAGCTTGTGGTTCCACTCAGATTCTGCCGGGTCGTTTCTGAAACAGATTTTAATCACAGAAGTCGTTGATCCAGCAGACGGAGCTGCACCTCATTGGGGATTCGATGCAGGTGGAGGTGTGTTTGTTGTCGTGACGACATGAAACCACCAACGTTCCTCCAGCAGGTAAACAAACAGGTAAACGAGTCCCGTCCCTACTTGTTCTGATCAGTTCAGACTCCTGCAGCTTGTTTACGATGGATCGGAGTTCTTTATTAATCGTGTTTGAACTCGCCTCCGCTGAACCTGCACACCTCTCCTGCAGTCGAAGGGGATTGTGGGTAAAAACACAGGTAAACATCAGTGGGGACTGGGCAGTAGTCAATAGTAATTAAACGTTTAAATATTTATTTGGTTCCAAAATGTTTTTTATTTTATTTTATTTACTTCTGGAAGTAAGGGCGATCATCATCGTGACTCGTATGTTGTTTTAATCTAATGTGATTGGACAATTCATTCCCCGTCTATTTTTAGAAAATCTAACTGAACGACCAGATTTTTTAGTTTGTTTTAAATAGGTTAAATAACACTTGCTTTTGAAATATTTGTTGATCAAATATCTGAAAGAAAGGAACGTTATCTTTTCAAATAACATAATAGAGGGTTGTATTCTACGACGGAGTATTAAAGCCAAACTAAGACAAAAAAATGGAAATTACGAGAATAAAGTAATGATAATATGAGAATAAAGTCGTAAAATTACGAGAATAAAGTCATAATGTTGCGAGAATAAAGTCGTAATATCATGGGAATAAAGTCGTTTGTTTTAAATAGGTTAAATAACACTTGCTTTTGAAATATTTGTTGATCAAATATCTGACAGAAAGGAACGTTATCTTTTCAAATAACATAAATTCCAGACAGAACAATGGAAATGTTCATGTTTTTGTTCTCTCTAATGTGTAAAATAAACTTAACCCAAACCAGGAAGAAAAAAAAACTATAAAATAACAGACTTGGACTTGTTGAAATGTTAAACCCCTACTTTATGTTCGGTTTTCTTTTTCCACTGCAGCAGAACTGAACTGCTTCACTAAAACTAAAGACCAATAAGCCATTATTGTTGGATGGTTAAATTTTTCAAAATGAAAGGACCAAAATATTATTTTCTACCTTTCTTTTTTTCCCCATTGTACCAAGCTGGTAGCTAACCGTGACTTCTGTGGACTGTTACACCCCCAAGGTACATTACACCCAAAAATATATACTGTAGCACCAGCCACTACTTCATAGCGAATTGTGGTGGGATTATGTTCCCCTCACCTAAGTCTGACTGTATGCAGATGACAGTACTTTATAGATCAGTTGCATGTTGGAAAACCCTTCCAGGTGAGATTCATGACATCGAAAGAGGCTGATTTGAAACGAAGACTAAGAACGTATTTGTTGTCATCATTATATAGAGGCAACAAATAATGATTTATTAATGATTCATTGTCAATTACCTATGGGTGGATTTGTCCTTTGTCCATATTAAGGATATAAGGAATTGAAGTTTTAACAGAAATGCGTTACATTTAAAAAGAAAAAAAGAAAAAACCTTGTACGAACTTTAAAATGTAGCCATCCTAAAACTAAGAGGCGCCTTTGTTTTTTTCTTGTTTTCTTTTTATCACTAGATATGTATGACGGCCAGCTGGCCTTATAATGCCTTATCTAGTTATAAGATGTTTGGATATCTGGAAACATGTACTTTGTATGTTATATTTTATTATAAACCAGGTGTTTTGAATATTTTTTTTTCTTTTTCTATATTTTTCTATTATAGCTGGTAGACTTAGAGCACAAGAAGCTTACCAATGCTAGATATAAATATGCAGTGCGCTTTGTTGGGAAGCATGAGCAAGCCTTAAGAGCTCATTCTATGGCTGAAAACTTGCTTGGTAACAATGTCACTGAGTTTTGGAAAGAGATAAAAGCTACAAATAGGGCCAAAGCAGTATTGCCATGCTACATTGAAGGTGTATCTGGTGCAGACAATATAGCAGAGCGGTGGAGGCAGCACTATGCAGCTCTGTTTAATTGTATCAAAAGTGAGCCCTATTGTGTGCGCAAGCTAAATGAGGAAGTGATATTTTTTCACACCCAATGAGGTTTATCATGCCATAGAGCAACTAGCTGATAACAAAGCTAGTGGCAAGGATAATATCACTGCGGAGCATCTTAAGTTAGCCAGCCCCAGAGTAGCAGCACTGCTGTCCATCTGCTTCACAGGGCTGATGACACATGGTATTCTGCCAGACACCATGCTGACCGTCACATTAGTGCCCGTTATTAAGGACAAGGCAGGTAAAATATGGAGTTTGGAGAACTATAGACCCATCGCCTTAGCTAGCATTCTTTCAAAGGTGTTAGAAAAGATGCTACTAGATAGACTGAGTTCATTTACACCACAGAAAATCAATTTGGTTTTAAGCCTAAGCACAGTACAGATCTATGTATCTATGCCTTAAAAGAAGCTGTTGAATCTTACAGAAGGCAGGGCTCTACAATGTTTTTAGGGTTTATTGATGCTTCCAAGGCATTTGACAGAGTAAATCACCATAAGCCTTTTACTAAACTCATGCTTAGGGGTGTGCCTGGATGCATCATACGTATCCTGGTTTACTGGTATGACAAGCAAAGTATGCAGGTTAAATGGGGAAACAGCCTATCCTCACCCTTCAGTGTAGGCAATGGTGTACGGCAGGGGGGGCTTCTGTCTCCAGCCCTGTTCAACCTTTACATGGACAACCTGTACAAGCAGTTGGGGAAGTGTAAGACATGTTGTCTGATAGGGAACACTCTGTTAAACCATCTGATGTACGCAGATGACTTGGCCATTATGTCCCCCATCACTGTTGGGTTCCAGCAGCTGTTGGATTTATGCTCCGAGTATGGGGTTGAGTTTGATGTACAGTACAATGCAAAGAAGAGTGTTGTATTGATATGTAGGACCAAGGAGGATCAGATGCTGCACTTTCCAATGTTTTACCTGTCAGGGCAATCCCTTTGTGTATCTAACTGTACAAAATATCTTGGGCACATAATCACAGACAAGATGGAAGATGATGCTGACATGTACAGGCAGAGACGAATGTTGTATGTCCAAGCAAACATGTTAGTCAGGAAATTCCATTACTGTTCTGAAGATGTGAAAGTGAGCTTGTTTCGTGCTTTCTGCACCCCTATGTATGCAGCCCCATTATGGGTCAGCTACAAAAAGGAGACCCTGCCCAAACTTCGGGTAGCATAATGACTGTCTGAGGATACTGCTGAAAAGGCCCAGGAGTAGCAGTGCTAGTAAACTCTTCTGTGACTCAGGGCTCAGCACTTTACAGGCTCTCTTGACTCTTGAGGAACCTGATGTTTAAGTTTATGTCTCGACTTGATGAATCACAAAACCGTATTATAATGAAGCTCACAAGCCCCAGGTGCAGTTCGGTCAGATATCAATCATATCTATGGAAACATTGGTATGGGTGCCTTTTAAGACTCTCATGAATAAGAGTATGGTTTTATGTGTTTATGTAGTTGTTGTGTATTTTTTATGTCGTATGTCTTGCTATTGGGCCTAGAGCCCGTAATAAAGTTTATATATATATACCATGTGACCCCCTGGGGAGGGCTTCAAATGGGGCGTCTATTGTATGCAAAATTAGTCTGAAGAAGAGCAAAATGCGCTCGAAACGTCACGTTTGATGTGCTAAATAAATCTGCACTATGGAGCAAAAGTGTGCGATCTCCTCTCTTGTTTTTTCCTGGATCTATGCTTTGAGACCAGCACCTGTTGAGATATTGGATGTGCGCGACCTATTTTACCCTTTGTTCCTACTGTTCTTTATCCCCTAATAAAAATAATAAAATAAATAAATAGATAGATGCCGGTGTCGTGCCAAAAAGTGATTGCCTGCCAGAATCTGATTTCTTCTGATTTCTGGCCGCGGGAGCGCGCACAGCGATAGCGCTAAAACGTCAGATTTTCAGATTATGAAACTCAAGAATGAGATCAAGTCATATTTAGGCAGAAACAACTTTTCATTAACTGTATTTGGCCTTCAATCAATTTTTGGCAAGTGAAAATGCCTATTTTGTGTTTTAATGGTCCTTTAAAAGAGTTAAACGCAATCCTGTGAGCTCTAGTGTTTATATTATGAAGCTCAAGAATGAGATCAAATCATATTTAGGTAGAAAAAACCTTTCATTAATTGTATTTGGCGTTCAATCAAATTTTGGCAGGTAAAAAATCAGGGGAGAAATCAGATTCTGGCAGGCAATCACTTTTTGGGACGACAGGTGTGAGGCCGCTCCGTCTCAGCGCGCCAACACCGCCCCCTGCTGGCCGACGGCGGGAGCGCGGCCCCGTCCCCGCGGAGCGCCGCTATAGGGAGGAGGAGAGGAGGAGGAGAGGAGAGGAGGAGAGCAGGAAGACCTGGGAGGAGGAGAGGAGGAGGAGAGGAGGAGAGGAGCTGTGCTCTGCGCCTATAAAGCCCCCTGCGCGCACATGTGCGGCCAGAGTGACAGCAGAGTCCGAAACTCCAGCAGCTTCTCACCTCAGGATTATTTCTTCCTCTCTTTTCCAGACTTTCACAGAAATAAATAATGGACTTAAACTCGTGGGTTTCCGCGCTGTGGCTGCTCCTCTCCTGTTTCTGCTGCGCAGGTAACTTCCAAACTTACTTCCCTGGCGGGGTTTATTAACCCTTTTATAACTGTAATTACATTCAGGCCGCCTGCATGGATTTATTTTGATTTTATGGCTGTAGAATTGTCAAATGTGCAAAGAATGAGTGCTCCTGCCCGTTCTTTTCCCAACATAACTTCAACTTTCAATATCTGCAACACACACTTTGTACTGTATGTCACACAACTTGGATACTCTCAGTACCATAATATTACCATCGCTGGCATTTCATTTTGTATACTATTGCATTTTTTACTATTGCTCAAGTCCCTTTAGACTCAACTCACTTTAGATACAATCCATACTGCTTTTAAATGCTGCTAAATCTATTTTTGCTACTATGTATGTTTTATGTTTGTTCCCTTGTTTGATTGTGTTGTTTGACTGAATTGTTTTTATGTTTTGCATTGTCCCGTCTAAAATAAACTTAAACAGTTATTCAATATTACTCTGTGTTTCTGACTGTAATAACTGTTTAACGTGTTGCTCTCGTTTGCAGCCCTGGCCGCCCCCCCCACGCGCGCCCCCGCCACGCGCGCCCCCGCCGCCGCCAGCGCGCACCAAGCGCGTGCCCGCACCAAGCGCTGCTCGTGCGCGACCTTCCTGGACAAAGAGTGCGTTTATTTCTGCCACCTGGACATCATCTGGGTCAACACACCTGAGTGAGTCTTAGGTCGAGATCATTTCATTACTATTATCACAGAGGGCTGTATTCTGCAACGGAGTATTGAGGCCAAACTAAGACAAAAAAATGTAAATTACGAGAATAAAGGCATGATAATATGAGAATAAAGTCGTAATTTATGAGAATAAAGTTGTAAAATTACGAGAATAAAGTCATAATGTTGCGAGAATAAAGTCGTAATATTATGAGAATAAAGTCGTAATATCACAAGAATAAAGTCGTAATATTATGAGAATAAAGTCGTAATATTACGAGAATAAAGTCGTAATGTTGCGAAAATAAAGTCGTAATATTATGAGAATAAAGTCGTAATTTATGACAATAAAGTTGTAATATTACGAGAATAAAGTCGTAATGTTACGAGAATAAAATCGTAATATTACGAGAATAAAGTCGTAATATTACGAGAATAAAGTCGTAATGTTGCGAAAATAAAGTCGTAATATTATGAGAATAAATTCGTAATTTATGACAATAAAGTTGTAATATTACGAGAATAAAGTCGTAATGTTACGAGAATAAAGTCGTAATGTTACGAGAATAAAGTCGTAATATTACGAGAATAAAGTCGTAATGTTACGAGAATAAAATCGTAATATTACGAGAATAAAGTCGTAATATTACGAGAATAAAGTCGTAATTTATGAGAACAAAGTCGTAATATTACGAGAATAAAGTCGTAATGTTACGAGAATAAAGTCGTAATATTATGAGAATAAAGTCGTAATATTACGAGAATAAAGTCATAATATTACGAGAATAAAGTCATAATATCACGAGAATAAAGTCGTAATTTATGAGAACTCTAACAGGAAGAGTGTCAGGCTGGTGTAGTTGAGGACCCAGATGCAGGAGAGCGGGAGGCAGGAGTTCCAAAAAACGTTTTATTTACAAAAAGGGCAAGAACCAAAAACGCTGTAGAGCTGGATTAACAAAAAACACTAGAGCAAAAACCGAAAACTTGGCAGGACACATGGAGGAAGGAAACAGTATTGACCGACAAGGAGCAAGGGAAAGACAAGACCAGATATACACAAGGGGGTAAGGAGACACAGGTGTGAACAATCAGGGCAGATGGAAGACAGGCGGGACAGAACAGAAAACACAAACTGGGGGAAATGTCACACATTGACAAAGAGCATACACGTCTTTTGTGGAAGAGGAGCTGTCTGGTATAGTATACTATACTATAGTATAGTAGTGGTCGACTGCAAGGCTAGCGGTGGTTCCATCTGCTGCCATTCAAAGAGGTTTTGTTGTTTCTCAGGAAACAATGAGGATGATCAGAAATATTTTCCTCTTCTACAAAAAACGCAATTTCTTCCAAGTCTGTGTGGTTCCTTCTTCGAAATAGACGCAGTCGTTTGCACAATCGTTTTAAAGTCCTTATACTGATAATAATTCCATACTGATGTGCCAAAAGATTAAGTATTTCCTTATTTGTGAAACCGATACCAAAATATAGCTTCACAAGATGCTCAATATTCCTCATTTTAACACAGGGAGAAGACTGCTCTTCCTGTTAGAGTTCTCATAAATTACGAATTTATTCTTGTAATATTACGACTTTTATTCTTGTAAATTACGACTTTATTCTCGTAATATTACGACTTTATTCTCGTAATATTACGACTTTATTCTCGTAATTTTACGACTTTATTCTCATAATATTATGACTTTATTCTCATAGTTTCCAAAAAAAAAATTTCTTAGTTTGGCCCTAAAACTCTGTCGTAATATTCTGACATTTCACAGTCTTTAAGTTTGTCTACACTGGAAAAAAGCCACTCAAACTATATCAAATGGCCCATTCCCCCCCAAAGCCAAGGAAACTCATTTTAAATTGATCAATAACATTTATCCAACCGCTGATTTTTGAGACAAAGATTTCAATTTGAAGTTGACCCTTGTAGCTTTTTGCAATGAATCTGAAGGATCACGTCATCACATGTTTCTATTGTGTCCTGTCTCACAAACCTTTTGGCGTGAAATTAGAAATTGGCTATCTTTAAAAATGAATGACATTCCAAAATTAGAAATCGCTAATGCTATTTTTTATGTAAATACAATTGACAAATCAGTGTCTCTCTTGGTTAATGTCATTCTCTTACTGTCTAAATATCATATACACTGTTGTAAGTGGAGAAAAATGATCTTTCCAATGTTTTTTAAATGATTTCAAACGTTTTTTTGTCTGTATAAAAACATTTTTTTAAGTCAAATAATCTCTTGTTCATGATACCTCATCGTTGCCTTCACGGCTCACGTGGTTTAATGCTCGTGTCTCCGCAGGCGTGTGGTCTCCTACGGGCTCGGCGATGCACCGAGGACGAAGCGCGCGCTAACGGACGCCATGACAACCGGCCGCGGGCCGCGCTGCGCCTGCGTGAGCGCCGACGACCTCAGCTGCAGCAGCTTCTGCCTCAGGTGAGTCTCAGGGAGCCGTACGGTTTATACCGGGACCTTCGGTGCCTGATCGGTCCCTGATCGGTCCCTGATCGGCAATGTTGTGCTAGTTACTGAAAAATAGTACCTAGTTACCATTACTAGTTACTTAATTAAAAAGTGTCTCAGTTACTTAGACCAAAAAGTAATGCGTTACTATGAAAAGTAACTTTTTAGTTACTTAAAAAATAAATAAAATTAAATGCTCCCATTAATGCCCCTCTAGCCTTCATTTCAGCAGGTACTGTATGGATTTGCATTGTGCATCGTGTTCTGCATTCTGATTGGCTAAACAGTCTCCCCGCTTCTTCACTTCCTGTATCAATAACGTTGGTTGCTTAGCAACAAGCTGAGAACGGCCAATGAGCTTCAGCAGCAGCTCAAGAACGGGACCCTTTGATGAATCGTTCATTACAGTTCTCAGATATAATCGATGATGGCATGTCGGTTTATAAGAATCTTTTTGCCCAGAAGAAAAAAGAGCGAAAACAACGACCCATAACTATGTTCTTCTCTCGAAAAACACTCCTGCAGCCCGGGCTTTAGGAGAAAAACACGCTACAGAGTCGGGATGCAGCGGCTCAGAAGAGCAGTGAAATACGTGCGAGGCGGTGCTGATCCAGAGACACTTACAATTTGAAGCCTTCTATAATAATTGTAAAAAAAAAAAAAAGGTTGCTACTTTGTGGATTTCACTTATCACGGGTTCTCTTTTGAACCCCCAAGAAAAACCAGGGATTACTGTAATGACAATATCTCCACGTTGCGAAACTCGCCTTCTCTTGGCTCGCCATGACCGTCATGTTTTCGAAAGCACACGCACTACGTTTCCTCTGTTCTCCGTGTTGGGGAAAAAAGGTTCACTCTATCTGGCCAGAAATAACGGAGTAACGCACCCTTTGGTAATGGTAATTGCGTTACTGAATTTAAAAAGTAATGCGTTAAGAGCATTAGTTACCGCCAAAACTAACGGCGTTACTGTAACTGTTAGTCTCAACACTGCTGACTGGTGGGTCGGTGCCTGATCAGACCTTCTGGGATGATCTGGTTCAGCTGGTTGATGTATGATGTTTGTGTTTCCTCGTTCAGACAGGAAACGGCGGCAGAGGCGGAGCTTCGCTCCACAAAGAGTCGGCGTGAGCAGCGTGAACGACGGGGGCGGGGAACATCTGTGATTGACAGGTAAATACGCCCCTCTGAGACTGTAGAAGAAGACAACCCTCCTGTGATGTCATCAGTTGCTTCGTCGGCTGCAGGGACGTCGTTCTGAGGGAACAGTTAGGACACGCCCCCTTTACGTGAACCAGCTGTTTTAGCTGGCTTAAGTTAACATGGATGCTAATTATTATGATTAAATATTATGAATTACAATACTTTAATTTCATTCTGACCAAATACGTCAGAAATAACTTCTGCAGTTAGCGCTGTTAGCATGTTCAGTTAGCATTAGCTGCTCAGATCAGAACCGACCCACAACCGCACAACCACGGCACTCTGACGTGTTCTGTCACGTTTTTATTTTTTAACATCTCATAAGTCGATCCAGCGCTAAGAACCAAGTAGCTAATGATTATTATTATTATTATTATTATTATTATTATTATTATTATTATTATTATTATTATTATTATTATTATTATTATTATATACATTCAAATTACAATTCATCTGTTGTTTTATGAACTCGACCTGAACTGGAACAAAGGTTTCGCCGACACGTCGATTGAACCGTCGTTTAATAACATTTTGAGTCTCGTCGGAGGTTAAAACCGTTGTTTCTGACGCAGAACGATTGCACCAAGTTTATTAATAAAAGTATGCTAATTAAATTATATTAAAGTTTATTAATTAAATTATATTAATTAGAGTATATCAATAAAGGTATATTGAATTATATTATTAAAATTATATTAAAGTTTATTAACTACTTGATCTGACATCGATGACATCACAGGAGGTTCCCGCTCACGTTTAACCGCTACAGACGTATGAACTTCAACCCTCGCGTGTTGCTAACGCCGTCTGTGTTTTTTAAGGGTCAGGACCGGCGGCAGGAAACAGGCGTCACCCGCGGCGCCGCGGCCGGCGCTGAGGCCCCGCCTGCTGCTGCAGATGTGGAGGGCGAGGCAGCGCCACCGGTCGAGGCCGCAGCAGGACGCCGGCGCCGCCTTCTGAAGGGGGCGGTTCCCCCTCACTGGACTGCGCGGGGAAACCTCCACGCTCCAATCAGGCTCCAGTTCTCCTCTGGACCCCAAACGCAGCATTTCAAGAACTCAATCAGGGTCTCGGAGAGTCGAGCTGCAGAGACATTGCCGCTGACGCAGGAGCCTGACTCCTCCCACCCAGGAACTGACTCCTCCCACCCAGCAGTTGTCCCTATTTATTATTATTTATTTACCCTCTCCCTCCGCCAGCGTGTCTACCGACCAGATTGGTCCATCTCATGTCTGTCATTTCTGTGAAATGGTTTGTAACCGAGGTGCCGAATTCTGGCCGAACTTTAATAAATCACAACTTATTTAACACAAACTCCTCCGTTCTTCTTGTGTCAAAGGTTTTTTCCTCAGAACCAAAAAAACATTTGTGACTAAATGGAAAACACGAACCAGAAAATGCTGGGGCCTCATTTATAAAGCTTGCTTGCGCACAAAACAGGGCTTGAAAGATGCGCAAGCCACCTTCTACGCAAAGGTTGGGATTTAAAAAGAAAAAAACTAACCGAAAAATGTGCGTATCCCTACGCCAACCCTGACCCTCGCGCAGGAACAGTCTTAAGATATGGGGAACTGGCGACGCAGGCGGTGAGGTGGTGAAATGAAGCCATATTCATGTCATACTCTTAATGTCATCACATATCAGACTTATAATATAATAGGGCTGATCATGTCCCTCTGTGTTTGAAGCACAGCGTTAGTCAGGACGCTCTGGTGCTGCTGGTGCTGCAGCCGCAGTGCCGGGAACCTCCTAGTCACCCACCGCTTCCAACTGTAGAGTGACTGAGGACAGAATAAATGAGTGCCGGGCCACTCTACGGAGCCCCTAAAGGGACTCAGATTTAGTTTTATATATATAATGAGTTTTACGCGCGCGCGAAACCTTTACGCGCGCGCGAAACCTTTACGCGCGCGCGAAACCTTTACGCGCGCGTAAGCCTAAATTATGGTTCCGCGTTAAAACGACGCAGAGCCTACGCCGTATGGTACGTGGCGACGCGCACCTATGCCGTAGGCTCTGCGTTGGTGTAACGCGGAACCATAAATCAGCCTTAAAGGTTTCACGCGGGCACGTAAAACTCATTACATATATAAAAAACATCCGTGTCCTCTTGCCCTCCACCTTCAAATCACACCACTTCTTTTTTTCTGCACCATCTGTCCGTGGCACTCACGGGGTTAAGCGCAGCAACGGCGTGCTGCCACTCACTCGCTTTATTTTATACTATTTATATACTTTTTCTACTTTTACTGTGACCACCAAATAATGTAGTTTTCCTGTCCTCCACCTCATCCACAACATCTCGGTCTCAGTCTCTGTGAAATTTAGTGGCACGGTTGCCTGGCTCGACACGTCTCATTCATCCTGACGCGCAGCAGAAACAGGCTGCAGGAAGCCGCTGCGCATGCTCAGCAGGCTCATTTATATGCAAATACAGTCATGAACTACTTTGCATTGCCCATTTATGGTATGAAGTGGACGTGTAGAGGGCGGGATATGAGGCAAATTCACCTGCGCAACCTTCCAGCTGGGCTGTGATTTATAAAGCGAACATTGCGTGCAAGTGTGCATGCACAGGGTTTTATAAATCCGGATTTTTTTTGCGCCCCGCCATTTTCGGCTTTTGGGTTTACGTGCACTTTTAGTATGAATCCTACACATTCTTTTATAAATTAGGCCCCAGGGGGGCGGGGGAGGCTATGATAATGAGGCACTGTGCTGATTGGCTGCCTGAATGACGCGTACGAAACAATGGCGGAAGCTCCAGCCGGCGGAGTTAGTTGTGGGCGTGGTTTCACGCATCGGAGGCCAACCTATGTAAATCTCTCCCGTCGTTACGTAACGAAATGGAGCAGAATCTGAACGGCTCGTAGAAGCCACATCACACTGGACGGATCATCCGGGTGGCTGTACAGACACTGCAGAATGTGGTTGCTTTCTTCCTTCTTTGAGTTGGCAGGCTGAGGGGAGACCACTTTATATATGTTAAAGCAAGAGAAAACATGTTTTTCATAATAGGTCTCCTTTAACAGTGGACATATTAAAAAAGGGGGGCAGGTCTGGACTCTGAGGGTCTGGGACGGACCACCACGGTGGAAACAGGCTCTAACCGAGGAGTGCCACACAGCTCTGCACCAGAACCTCTGATTCTTCAGGTCCACAAACTCCAACTCTGCGTTTTCCCCTTAACTGATGTAAATGTCATTTTATATGCAGACGGCGCTCTGATCTATGTTTCTGACCATTGTCTTTTCAATAGAAGCTACAGGAACTAGTGTCAGGACTTTAATACCAATATTCATCGATGCTTATCAATAATATGAAACAAAGATTATGTTTGTATTATGTTCACAAAGAAAATCTTCTCAGAATCTGACAGAACAGATTGAAAACAGAGAAAATGAAACTTCCTCTGGTGATCATGAATTAATCTCAGGAAATACTGCGACTGGATTTCTGTCGTCAAGGAGACTGAAAGTAGCTGACGTACGAGTCACGTTGTCCCCTGAGTCTGGATCTGGTCCACAGTCCAGAATCAGGTTCCACCAAAGTGGACCAAAACACTTCTTATTGGATTTGCTCGGATATTTGAGCTTTTGTTGTTTATTTGGGTTATTTGGGCTCGGAAATGAGCCGTGAGGTTTCAGAGCAACGTATACGGGACAAGGGACCTGGAGCACGTAAAACCGCATTCTGGACGCGATAGGAGGATGGACTTCTTCTCCATCACAGACTAAACTCCTGCAGAAACCTGACGAAATGTTCAAAAGCAAGTCCTGTTTTTGTGATTTTTTGCTCGTCTTTTCTTTTCATTCCTTCATAATTTTATTTTCAGTTTTTCTAAACTAACAAGATACTTTTTGTTGAAGAGAAGAACTGCAGGTCTGGATCTGGACCCTAGTGGTCAGTAGAGGACCTGCAGGTCTGGATCTGCACCGGAGCTGCCCCGGAGGCCAGAGGTCACGTGACGATAAACCAGAACCAGAACACGGGTCTGGATCAGAACTCAGTCGTCTCTCTGGATCTTTGTTTTATCCCATGATGCAACCTGTTTCAACGCCGTCATCGAGGATTAATCTGATCCCAGTTTGAATGTTCGGCATTCCGCACATTCTTGTGGTGTGTATGTGTGTAGGTGTGTGTGTGTGTGTGTGTGTGTGTGTGTGTGTGTGTGTGTGTGTGTGTGTGTGTGTGTGTGTGTGAAAGAGAGCGTGTGTGTGTGTGTGTGTGTGTGTGTGTGTGTGTATGTTTGTAGGTGTGTGTCCATGTAGGTGTGTGTGTGTGTGTGTGTGTGTGTGTGTGTGTGTGTGTGTGTGTGTGTGTGTGTGTGTGTGAGAGAGAGCGTGTGTGTGTGTGTGTGTGTGTGTGTGTGTGTGTGTGTGTGTGTATGTTTGTAGGTGTGTGTCCATGTAGGTGTGTGTAGGTGTGTGTGTGTGTGTGTGTGTGTGTGTGTGTGTGTGTGTGTGTGTGTGTGTGTGTGTGTCCTGGAGCATTTTCTGAACCTGTAATGCTTTTTAGTGCTAAGGGGGCGGGGCTAGGGGGCACCTGGGGCACCTGGGGCACCTGGGGCACCTGGGGGGCAGCAGGTGAACGGTACCTGCACAGACCCCCCTCCACCACCTGACCCGGTCCAGACCCAGACCCGGTCTGCTGGGGTTCCGTGAGATGCTCCGGCCCACCTGGAACTGCTGCTTGGAAAAGCAGGGCGTGGAGCCAGACGTCAGAGTCCCCCGGCCCCCCCGGCCCCCCCCCCCGGGCCCCCCCCCGGGTTCTGGGCCGCCGGCCCTGCCCAGACCTTCCTCACACAGTCCTATTGTTCGGGTCCCGGCTGCAGGATTCCTGGCGGGTGCCGGAGATTCCTCGCCGCGTAACGATCTATTATGTTGTCGCTCTATTCATCGGGGGCCAGAGGTTCAGGTCTCAGGAGAGCCCGGGTCCGGGTCTTTGTGTTGCTGGTACCGACCCCCCACGGGGTTCTGATGCTGCCAACCCCCCACGGGGTTCTGGACTCCCTCTGAAGCCCCTAACAGCCCATAATCCTCCACAGATCAGTCATCGACTGATCTGTGGAACAGCGATTCTGACGGAGGTCTGACCTTGATCTGCAAGACCCCCATCGGGGGTCTGAGGTCCTGCAGGTCTCTTCAGGTGCAGGTTTGAGGACCTCGGTACGGCTTCCAGGTCCTGCTCAGACAGACAGTCCTGGTCCGGTCTTCCTCTCACTCTGCTGTCGGGGACTTTGGGTCAGGGGGGTCTGCAGGTCCTGGATTCTGGACCAGGGATTTGAGTCACTCTGATGTCTTTCCCTTGTGGCATTGTGTTGCCACATCAGTACCTGGGCCTCATCTTTCTCAACATCGTGTAAAGAGTCATGATTTATAATCATGTTATCACCAGAAGTGTCAAGTAACAAAGTACAAATACTTTGTTACCTTACTTAAGTAGAAATTTTGGTTATCTATACTTCACTGGAGTAATTATTTTTCAGACGACTTTTTACTTTTACTCCTTACATTTTCACGCAATTATCTGTACTTTTTACTCCTTACATTTTAAAAACAAAATTTCATTTCGGCATTTAAAAAAAAACTATCCAGTTAAATTGCTCCATCCGGATAGAGTGAATTTGGTTGTGGTTGTTTCAGATGTTCTTGTCCAGTTTTGTTCTTACATCCGTTCCCTCAGATTCCTGCAACTAAACTTGGATGTACATTCCAATAAAGGTTAGGATAAATGATAACATGCCTCTGAAGTTTGACTTTTTGCACCATTACAATACTTATAGGCAACTAGTCATCATATCTTCTGCTCTCTGAAACACATGTTAATGCTCAATAGTACACATATATGGTTCTTTAATATATTTGCATTATACTAAGATGCATTCATTTTCAATGGCTTTTGTCCTTAATGGCTTTTTTCCTCCTTACATTACTTTTACTTTTATACTTTAAGTAGTTTTGAAACCAGTACTTTTATACTAAAAAACTTGAGTTGATACTTCAACTTCTACAGGAGTATTTTTAAACTCTAGTATCTATACTTCTACCTGAGTAATGAATGTGAATACTTTTGACACCTCTGGTTATCACTCATCAAGCGTCTGATTGGCCGAGGAGGCGCGGCTTATCCACACACCTGCGTTCCTCCTCGCCGTCGGAACACGTCCATGTGAACTTCACCCTAAACCGTCTGGATGTTTGTGATGGACTGGTACCTGTCCAGGGGGCGGGGCCACCTGAGATGGGCCCTGCCAACCTGAAAAGGGCGGGTTTGCGCTGCGGCGTGGCCGGGAGAAGCCTCGTGATTCATGGGGGGGATTAAGCCGCCGCGTGGGCTGGTTTCAGTGTTTTGATCCGCGTTTCTGGCGCCGAGCCGCCAGAGAAAACACGCCACGACCGAGTGGGATTAATCAGAACACGCCCCCTCGAAACCAGCGCTCACCTGAGCATCAGTTTGTTTTGGGCTCCTTTGTGGACGTGTTTGCCTCCATCACTAGGCAGGTGGAGCTGGTAGGTAAAGCTGGCAGGTGAAGCTGGCAGGTGGAGCTGGCAGGTGGAGCTGGCAGGTGGAGCTGGCAGGTGGAGCTGGCACTCTGGCTCCAGCTCCAGGTGAACCTGGGGGTTGCGGCAGGTATCCGGTTTCCCCGGCTGTGGGATCGATGCAGTTCAGGGGAAGTTCAGAGATGTAATCCTGTTTTCCTCGGCAGGAAAATAAGGGAGCAAAAACATAAACACGGCAGGGTCCTGCTCACGCGGGTTCCGGGTACCAGAGTTTACTTTACTCCAGTTCCTGAACCCAAACAGGCTCGTCTGCTTTCAGACGGTTCCCAGTTCCCGTCCAGACGGTTCCTAGTTCCCGTCTAGAGGGTCAACAAGGACGTCGGCATTTGTCCTGCGATGAATCGGAGCAGCAAAGATATGATTCACCGAACGTTGAGTCAACGTGTAGAATCCCAGTCCTGGTCACGGATTGGTCAGTTCACCGAGCTCAGTGCAGACAAAGTGGATGGATGACTGAATGACTGAAAAACTGGATGACTGGACAACTGAACGACTGGATGACTGGATGACTGGACAACTGGATGATTGGACAACTGGGTGACTGGGTGACTAGATGACTGGATGACTGAACGACTGGATGACTGAATGACTGGATGACTGAATGACTTGAAAAGTGGGGGGGACATGCCCCCCCTGTCCCCAGTGGAAATTGCGCCATTGCGCTTCACAGCGTTTAGCGCAGCAACGACGTGCCACTCACTCGCTTTATTTTATACTATTTATATACTATTTATACTTTTACTGTGACCACCAAATGATGTGGTTTTCCTGGCCTCCACCTCATCCACAACATCTCAATCTCAGTCTCCGTGAAATTTAGTGGCACGGTGGCTCGACACGTCTCATTCATCCTGACGCCCAAACAGGCTGCAGGAAGCCGCTGCGCATGCTCAGCAGGCTCATTTATATTGCAAATACTGTCATGGAGTAGTTTGCATTGCCCATTTATGGTATGAAGTGGGCGTGTAGAGGGCAGGATATGAGGCGAATTCCCCTGCGCACCCTTCCAGCTGGACTGTGATTTATAAAGCGAACATTGCGTGCAAGTGTGCGTGCAAGTGTGCATGCAAGCGGTTTTATAAATCTGGATTTTTTTTTGCGCCCGCCATTTTCGGCTTTTGGGTTTACGTGCACTTTTAGTATGAATCCTACACACTCTTTTATAAATGAGGCCCCAGATGACTGGATGACTGAACAACTAGATGACTGGATGACCTAAAGACCAGATGACTGGATGACAGGGAAAACATTCATTTTTAACATTTAGATGAACATCTGTTCAAGCTGAGAATGAATATAAGTGGTTCTGAGACGGACCCCTGGGGGACACCACCGTTACCTTCACTGAACTGGAGATTTCCTGCATGAAATATCTAAGTCTGATTGTGACGCAAACACTTGTCTTAAACATTTTGGGAGAACGTTTTCACGCAGGTACTGAGGCGATTTGAACCTGGAGGTCCTGCTAAAAGGCCAAGCTAGAATGGCTAACTGTGATTGACAGGTGGCGGTGGGCGTGTCCCAGCCAGTCTCCAGGTCTGTTAGTGGGGGTGTGGTCTACTGGGAGCTGCAGGAAGTCAGGACATAACGAGCTACCAAGTAACGAGGTAACAAGCTCTCCAGGGCTTTTCAAGAGTCTCTCTTTGTATCCTGAATTCATGACGTTAGCGGCTTGAATGCCCCCAGATCCAATAACAAGAAGTTAAAGACCGAACATAAGAAGGAATCTCATGATGAGCTAACTTGCGGTACTGGTCCGACTGAGGCCCAGGACTCGTTCTGGTTCTGCAGGTGAAGTCTGACATCACAACTTCAGCGCTTGACCTTCATCTGTTGATTAAAGTCTCTTTTGTCTGTTGTACATTCCAGACATGCCTGCTGCTGAACTCTGGCCCTGCTCCCCGAGTCGTCTGTCAGTGGGGGGGCCCACATGCCCCCCCAACACCTGACTGCAAGACGGCCCGGCGGCCCCGGAGGCCTCTTGAGAACCGTTGAAGACTGAACAGCCATCAGAATATGTGATAGATCTCCAGCTAGTCTCCAAGTAACCTGCTAGTCTCCAGCTAACTTGCTAGTCTCTAGTTAGCCACCAACTAGCCTCTAGCTAGTTAGTCTCTAGTTAGTCTCCAGCTAGTCTCCAAGTAGTCTTCAGTTAGTCTCTAGCTAGTCTCCAGTTAGTCTTCAGCTAGTCTCTAGCTAGTCTGTAGTTAGTCTCCAGCTAGTCTCTAGTTAGTCTCCAGCTAGTCTCCAAGTAGTCTTCAGTTAGTCTCTAGCTAGTCTCCAGTTAGTCTTCAGCTAGTCTCTAGCTAGTCTGTAGTTAGTCTCCAGCTAGTCTCCAGCTAGTCTCCAAGTAGTCTTCAGTTAGTCTCTAGCTAGTCTCCAAGTAGTCTTCAGTTAGTCTCCAGTTAGTCTCCAGCTAGTCTCCAGCTAGTCTCTAGTTAGTCTCCAGTTAGTCTCCAGTTAGTCTCCATCTAGTCTCCAGTTAGTCTCCAGTTAGTCTCCAGCTAGTCTCTAGTTAGTCTCCAGCTAGTCTCCAGTAAGTATCTAGTTAGTCTCCAGTTAGTCTCCATTGAGTCTCCAGTAAGTATCTAGTTAGTAGTCTCCATTGAGTCTCCAGCTAGTCTCCAGCTAGTCTCCAGCTAGTCTGTAGTTAGTCTCCAGCTAGTCTCCAGCTAGTCTCCAGCTAGTCTCTAGTTAGTCTCCAGCTAGTCTCTAGTTAGTCTCCAGCTAGTCTCCAGCTAGTCTCCAGCTAGTCTCTAGTTAGTCTCCAGCTGGTCTCCAGCTAGTCTGTAGTTAGTCTCCAGTTAGTCTTCAGTTAGTCTCCATTGAGTCTCCAGCTAGTCTCCAGCTAGTCTCTAGTTTGTCTCCAGCTAGTCTCTAGTTAGTCTCCAGCTAGTCTCCAGCTAGTCTCCAGCTAGTCTCTAGTTAGTCTCCAGCTGGTCTCCAGCTAGTCTGTAGTTAGTCTCCAGTTAGTCTTCAGTTAGTCTCCAGCTAGTCTCCAGTGATTCTCTAGTTAGTCTCTAGTTAGTCTCCAGTTAGTCTCCAGCTAGTCTCCAGCTAGTCTCCAGTTAGTCTCCAGTTAGTCTCCAGTTAGTCTCCAGTTAGTCTCTAGTTAGTCTCCAGTTAGTCTCCATCTAGTCTCCAAGTAGTCTCCAGTTAGTCTCCAGTTAGTCTCCAGTTAGTCTCCAGTTAGTCTCCATCTAGTCTTCAGCTAGTGTCCAGCTAGTCTCCAAGTAGTCTTCAGTTAGTCTCTAGTTAGTCTCTAGTTAGTCTCCAGTTAGTCTCCAGCTAGTCTCCAGTTAGTCTCCAGTTAGTCTCTAGTTAGTCTCTAGTTAGTCTCCAGTTAGTCTCCAGCTAGTCTCCAGTTAGTCTCCAGTTAGTCTCCAGCTAGTCTCCAGTTAGTCTCCAGTTAGTCTCCAGTTAGTCTCCAGTTAGTCTATAGTTAGTCTCTAGTTAGTCTCCAGTTAGTCTCCAGCTAGTGTCCAGCTAGTCTCCAAGTAGTCTTCAGCTAATCTCCAGTTAGTCTCTAGTTAGTCTCCTGCTAGTCTCCAGCTAGTCTCCAGCTAGTCTCTAGTTAGCCTCCAACTAGTCTCTAGTTAGTCTCTAGTTAGTTTCCAATTAGTCTCCAAGTAGTCTTCAGCTAGTCTCTAGTTAGTTTCCAATTAGTCTCCTGCTAGTCTCCAGCTAGTCTCCTGCTAGTCTCCAGTTAGTCTCCAGTTAGTCTCCAGTTAGTCTCCAGTTAGTCTCCAGTTAGTCTCCATCTAGTCTCCAAGTAGTCTCCAGCTAGTCTCCAAGTAGTCTCCAGTTAGTCTCCAGTTAGTCTCCAGTTAGTCTCCATCTAGTCTTCAGCTAGTGTCCAGCTAGTCTCCAAGTAGTCTTCAGTTAGTCTCTAGTTAGTCTCTAGTTAGTCTCCAGTTAGTCTCCAGCTAGTCTCCAGTTAGTCTCCAGTTAGTCTCTAGTTAGTCTCTAGTTAGTCTCCAGTTAGTCTCCAGCTAGTCTCCAGTTAGTCTCCAGTTAGTCTCCAAGTAGTCTCCAGCTAGTCTCCAAGTAGTCTCCAGTTAGTCTCCAGTTAGTCTCCAGTTAGTCTCCATCTAGTCTTCAGCTAGTGTCCAGCTAGTCTCCAAGTAGTCTTCAGCTAGTCTCCAGTTAGTCTCTAGTTAGTCTCCTGCTAGTCTCCAGCTAGTCTCCAGCTAGTCTCTAGTTAGCCTCCAGCTAGTCTCTAGTTAGTCTCTAGTTAGTTTCCAATTAGTCTCCAATTAGTCTCTAGTTAGTCACCAGCTAGTCTCCAGTTAGTCTCTAGTTAGTCTCCTGCTAGTCTCCAGTTAGTCTCCAGCTAGTTTCTAGTTAGTCTCCAGCTAGTTTCTAGTTAGTCTCCAGCTAGTTTCCAATTAGTCTCCAATTAGTCTCTAGTTAGTCACCAGCTAGTCTCCAGTTAGTCTCTAGTTAGTCTCCTGCTAGTCTCCAGCTAATTTCTAGTTAGTCTTTAGTTAGTCTCGATTGAGTCTCCAGCTAGTCTCCAGTTAGTCTCCAGTTAGTCTCTAGTTAGTCTCCAGTTAGTCTCCAGTTAGTCTTCATCTAGTCTCCAAGTAGTCTTCAGCTAGTGTCCAGCTAGTCTCCAAGTAGTCTTCAGTTAGTCTCTAGTTAGTCTCCAGTTAGTCTCCAGTTAGTCTCTAGTTAGTCTCTAGTTAGTCTCCAGTTAGTCTCCAGCTAGTCTCCAGCTAGTTTCCAATTAGTCTCCAATTAGTCTCTAGTTAGTCACCAGCTAGTCTCCAGTTACTCTTTAGTTAGTCTCCAGCTAGTCTCCAAGTAGTCTCCAGTTAGTCTCCAGTTAGTCTCCAGTTAGTCTCCATCTAGTCTTCAGCTAGTGTCCAGCTAGTCTCCAAGTAGTCTTCAATTAGTCTCTAGTTAGTCTCTAGTTAGTCTCCAGTTAGTCTCCAGTTAGTCTCCAGCTAGTCTCCAGTTAGTCTCCAGTTAGTCTCTAGTTAGTCTCTAGTTAGTCTCCAGTTAGTCTCCAGCTAGTCTCCAGTTAGTCTCCAGTTAGTCTCCAAGTAGTCTCCAGCTAGTCTCCAAGTAGTCTCCAGTTAGTCTCCAGTTAGTCTCCATCTAGTCTTCAGCTAGTGTCCAGCTAGTCTCCAAGTAGTCTTCAGCTAGTCTCCAGTTAGTCTCTAGTTAGTCTCCTGCTAGTCTCCAGCTAGTCTCCAGCTAGTCTCCAGCTAGTCTCTAGTTAGCCTCCAGCTAGTCTCTAGTTAGTCTCTAGTTAGTTTCCAATTAGTCTCCAATTAGTCTCTAGTTAGTCACCAGCTAGTCTCCAGTTAGTCTCTAGTTAGTCTCCTGCTAGTCTCCAGTTAGTCTCCAGCTAGTTTCTAGTTAGTCTCCAGCTAGTTTCTAGTTAGTCTCCAGCTAGTTTCCAATTAGTCTCCAATTAGTCTCTAGTTAGTCACCAGCTAGTCTCCAGTTAGTCTCTAGTTAGTCTCCTGCTAGTCTCCAGCTAATTTCTAGTTAGTCTTTAGTTAGTCTCGATTGAGTCTCCAGCTAGTCTCCAGTTAGTCTCCAGTTAGTCTCTAGTTAGTCTCCAGTTAGTCTCCAGTTAGTCTTCATCTAGTCTCCAAGTAGTCTTCAGCTAGTGTCCAGCTAGTCTCCAAGTAGTCTTCAGTTAGTCTCTAGTTAGTCTCTAGTTAGTCTCCAGTTAGTCTCCAGCTAGTCTCCAGTTAGTCTCCAGTTAGTCTCTAGTTAGTCTCTAGTTAGTCTCCAGTTAGTCTCCAGCTAGTCTCCAGCTAGTTTCCAATTAGTCTCCAATTAGTCTCTAGTTAGTCACCAGCTAGTCTCCAGTTACTCTTTAGTTAGTCTCCAGCTAGTCTCCAAGTAGTCTCCAGTTAGTCTCCAGTTAGTCTCCATCTAGTCTTCAGCTAGTGTCCAGCTAGTCTCCAAGTAGTCTTCAGTTAGTCTCTAGTTAGTCTCTAGTTAGTCTCCAGTTAGTCTCCAGCTAGTCTCCAGTTAGTCTCCAGTTAGTCTCTAGTTAGTCTCTAGTTAGTCTCCAGTTAGTCTCCAGCTAGTCTCGAGTTAGTCTCCAGTTAGTCTCCAAGTAGTCTCCAGCTAGTCTCCAAGTAGTCTCCAGTTAGTCTCCAGTTAGTCTCCAGTTAGTCTCCATCTAGTCTTCAGCTAGTGTCCAGCTAGTCTCCAAGTAGTCTTCAGCTAGTCTCCAGTTAGTCTCTAGTTAGTCTCCTGCTAGTCTCCAGCTAGTCTCCAGCTAGTCTCCAGCTAGTCTCTAGTTAGCCTCCAGCTAGTCTCTAGTTAGTCTCTAGTTAGTTTCCAATTAGTCTCCAATTAGTCTCTAGTTAGTCACCAGTTAGTCTCCAGTTAGTCTCTAGTTAGTCTCCTGCTAGTCTCCAGTTAGTCTCCAGCTAGTTTCTAGTTAGTCTCCAGCTAGTTTCTAGTTAGTCTCCAGCTAGTTTCCAATTAGTCTCCAATTAGTCTCTAGTTAGTCACAAGCTAGTCTCAAGTTAGTCTCTACTTAGTCTCCTGCTAGTCTCCAGCTAATTTCTAGTTAGTCTTTAGTTAGTCTCGATTGAGTCTCCAGCTAGTCTCCAGTTAGTCTCCAGTTAGTCTCTAGTTAGTCTCCAGTTAGTCTCCAGTTAGTCTTCATCTAGTCTCCAAGTAGTCTTCAGCTAGTGTCCAGCTAGTCTCCAAGTAGTCTTCAGTTAGTCTCTAGTTAGTCTCTAGTTAGTCTCCAGTTAGTCTCCAGCTAGTCTCCAGTTAGTCTCCAGTTAGTCTCTAGTTAGTCTCTAGTTAGTCTCCAGTTAGTCTCCAGCTAGTCTCCAGCTAGTTTCCAATTAGTCTCCAATTAGTCTCTAGTTAGTCACCAGCTAGTCTCCAGTTACTCTTTAGTTAGTCTCCAGCTAGTCTCCAGTTAGTCTCTAGTTAGTCTCTAGTTAGTCTCCTGCTAGTCTCCAGTTAGTCTCCAGCTAGTTTCTAGTTAGTCTCCAGCTAGTCTCCAGCTAGTCTCTAGTTAGTCTCCAGTTAGTCTCCAGTTAGTCTCTAGTTAGTCTCCTGCTAGTCTCCAGTTAGTCTCCAGCTAGTTTCTAGTTAGTCTCCAGCTAGTCTCCAGCTAATTTCTAGTTAGTCTCCAGCTAGTCTCCAGCTAATTTCTAGTTAGTCTTTAGTTAGTCTCCATCTCGTCTCCATCTAGTCTCCATTGAGTCTCCAGCTAGTGTCCAGCTAGCATCCAGCTAGTCTTTTACAGAGCAACCTGAAATTTGTCGGCAGCAGAGATTAGGGACGAGCAGAGGAGGCGGTTCCTCTGCAGGTTCTCCAGAACCCATGGTTGCAGTCTCGCTGCACGCCAGGTTACGTAATTTCACCCTTCATTTGGATCAGTTGTTTTTACTGCGGCCCAAGCGTGAACACGAACCATGGAGCGGCCTTTAGTGATGTCATCAGTCCTATCAGAGTCATGTTCCTAAGAGCTGCTCTGCAGCGATGAGTTTAAACCCTCAAATTAGGATTTTTTTTCTTTGTTTTGTAAAAGAAGCTTGACGGCAGCTGGAAGTTGTTTTTCTGAAACTACCAGCTTCACCTTCTTTGTTTTGTTTGCGTGCTCCTTCAGAACCCACAATACACTGCCCAGCCTTCTACGGAGAGGTTTTACGCTCAGGCATGAGGGATACACCCGCGGTCGGGTCAAACTGAGGCAGCAGAGCCCGGTGCCGTCGTGGTTCGGACCGGAGTGGGTTTGCTGTGTTCACACTGACCCAGCAGAACCACACCTCCTACCCAGAGTTCATTTGGGCCGAGGTAAATAGTGCCAGTGTGAAAACCCTCCTGGGTCATTATCTCCAGATGTCACTACGGCATCACTTCTAAGCCTCTTCCCAGGGATAAGAGTGGGTTATCTGCCCTTGTTTAGCCGGGTTCTGGGCCCTATTTTAAAAACATAATTATGTATCTTGGAAAAACACAGAAATCTTTGACAGAAGCGCCACGTTTACAGCGAACAAACATCTCTCCAACACAAACACGGAAGCTCCGCCAACATCAAGCCGTCACCACCGTGACACTGTGGAGGAGCCGCGTCCCAGCAGAGCGTGAACGTTGTTTTTATTGTTATTTATGAAAGCATCAGATTCCCCAGGAAAGCAGATCCTGGGAGATAAAGACCCAGAACTGCTGCTGTGACCCACTAACCAACACTGACCAGAGCCAACAGAGCTGCTCTGTCAGAGCAACATGCCAGTGGGCGGAAACCGCCGGACAAAAACAAGTCGTAGGTGTTCATTTGGACCTCTAAGCTGCTGTTTGTCAACTGTGAGTCGGCTGAAATCACGTAAACATCCACCACCGCCGGCTAATTTCCCTGCGCGCCGGCCCATGTTCCCTGAACAGCGTCCGGCAGAAGTCCCGACGAGTTGGACTGTTTAGACGTCTGGGGGCGAGAGGTGGCGAGAGAAACACCAGACGCAGGCCGCCACGTGTTTACGCTCCGCCGCTCTCAGTTCCCAGGAGTCGGACGGCGCGCAGCGACTTTAGCGCCGGTGTCGCTCTGACCCTGCGCTGCAAAGCACGGCCTCTTCCTCGCAGCTTGGCTGCTATCTGTGTGAAACCAAACAATGATTGCGTGCACCTGCACCGAGCCGTTCCCAAACAAAAGACCACGGCGTGACAGGGAAGCCGACACATCCTCAGACACCTCTAACCCAAATAGGTAACGAGATTACCGCCGCCAGTGAACTTCTGCCTAAAGGGAGGCTTTTGTTGTATAACAACGCTGAAACTGGGTCGATGAACTTGGAAAAAAAGGGTTTTAAATTGAAATTAAAAAAATCGTTGCTTTGGTAACCAGCTCGGACCACCGGCTGACATCAAAGGTTGGCAAACAAGTTATGTGAAAGAAGTTGGTAACAAGTGTTTATTTTGGGTAAATGGGCAATACCTGGTCTATACCTGCACCTGGTCTGCACCTGGTCTGCACCTGGTATACACCTGGTCTACACCTGGTCTGCACCTGGTCTACACCTGGTCTACACCTGCACCTGGTCTGCACCTGGTCTGCACCTGCACCTGGTCTGAACCTGGTCTGCACCTGGTCTACACCTGCACCTGGTCTGAACCTGGTCTGCACCTGGTCTGCTAGTCTTGGACAAACCAGGAAGTGAAGACCAGTAGGTCCTCCTCCGACCACCGGGGGCTCCGGGACCGTTTCAGTCCAACTGACCCGTCAAATTAAAACTTTAAACCAAAAACAAACGCACTTACACCCTGGTTCAAAAAACTGTTTTGGTCTCTATAGCTATCGGTAAGCCCCGCCCCTCAAATGCACCTGAGCCAATGGCTGTTGAGTATCCATCCCACAGGGATCAGAACTTGGACCTCTGTAGCTTTCAGCTCCACAGAAAAACATTAGAAGAGTTTTGTCTGTTTTAAGCGGTAAACCTAAACTTAACTAATTACAATCGTTATGTAGAAACAGACATCGTCTCTTACAAGTCAACAGGACTGTAGGCCCCTAATAGTTGTTAGTAAAGAATTTCAGTGTTGTTTACAAAATCTGGTTCATTATATTATTTTCTCTGAGACGTCACTTCTTCAGGTAAATTCAAGAAACGCCTACCATTCAGCTCAGCTCAGCTGGGGGTTAAAAGTTAGGCCCTCCAGGTTCTCCTGAAGCTGAGAAACACAACTTCTAGTTCTGACATTAATCCCTCACAACAACAAGAACAGATATTGTTCATAACTTATACTTGATTATCAAGTCCAGAATGAAATTATCGTTTTTAAAGGTTCATAATTAACCGTCGTGGCTCTAGTAGTTAAGGCTGCAGAGATTTAAGGCTGGGCTGGGCAGGGCTGATAGATGCAGGTGGTGCAGCACCTGTGCAGGGCTGATAGATGCAGGTGGTGCAGCACCTGTGCAGGGCTGATAGATGCAGGTGGTACAGCACCTGTGCAGGGCTGATAAATGCAGGTGGTGCAGCACCTGTGCAGGGCTGATAGATGCAGGTGGTGCAGCACCTGTGCAGGGCTGATAAATGCAGGTGGTGCAGCACCTGTGCAGGGCTGATAAATGCAGGTGGTGCAGCACCTGTGCAGGGCTGATAAACGCACCTGGGCTGCAGGTGTGACCCCACCTGGCTCGTTATCGGAGGCTGCAGCTGTTGCGAGCGGGTATCTCTGCAGGTTTGTGTTTGGCTCTGCGGCGACGGGACAATCCCCGGCGCTTGTTTGGGTGCTCAACGCCGCAGAAGCACAACCGCAGTAGTAAAATCACCTGACGTCACCTTCTGTACCAAAACATGAGCCGCTCAGATAAGAATTCAAAATAAAACTTGTTCCTTGTTGCCGGTAAACACTGAGCAGCTCGTTCCATAATAACAGGGTTGTTTCCGCGAACGTAGGATACACAGTCAACAGAGACTGTCTGCTGCAGCAGCGAAATGCAACACGTCCCAGCAGACGGATAAGAGAGTCAGGGCAGCAGCACGCGGCGGTCCGGCTGTCATAACACACCGACACGGCCGCCGTTGCACCAGCAGCCGTGAGAGATGCAGCGCGAAGGTCAAACGCTAACGCTAGCATGTCCGCCAGGGGTCTCTTCCATGCATCCATCCCCAGATTTCTTGTAAATCTGTCTTAAAATGTAATAAGCAAGGCAAGGCAAGTTTATTTGTATAGCACAATTCAACACAAGGTAATTCAAGGTGCTTTACATCAATATTAAAAGCGGCAAGACACAATTAAACAGTAAAATAATAAAAAGTACAAGTTGTCAAAAAGTAAGGGCAGTAGAGTACAGCAGGTACATCTCATTCTTACAATGGCAAGAATTAAGTTTCTATACAGTCAAAATGTACAAAGACCAGGTCAAATACAGTATTACAAAAGTAATCTGTGCCGATTCGTGCGGTGAATCAGACCAATTTGACAATTCTACGTCACGATGTAAAGTATTTAATTTAGGAGTACGCTTCAGTAAACAGGAATGTTTTTAGCCCTGATTTAGGCCCCGTCCACACGTAGCCGGGTATCTGCTAAACCGAAGATATTACACCGACGCAGAGCCTATGCCGTACCCTAAGGCGTAGGGCTGCGTCGATTTAACGCGGCAGCTCCGTGGTGGGACACCTGGGGGGAGTCGGGCTCGTTACCGAGAAGGAGACGCGGCTCCCGGGGAAGCTGCGCCGCGGAGGCGGCCCGGAGGCTGGAAGACCAGATGATCTACAGGTTTGGAATGCTTATGAATGTGGTCGAAAACGCAGATCTTCGGTTCTGTGTGGAAGGTTTTTTTTTTAAAAACGATGTAATGTGGATACAAATTATTTTATAAACGGAGGGGGGAAATATTCGGTTTTAAAAATACCCGGCTACATGTGTACATAGCATTAAAAGAGCTGACTGTTTATTTGTTTGTTTGTTTATTTCGGTCATTTCCAAAATAAGAATTCAAATACAAAAGAAATGAAAGAAAAGAAAACAACAAACAACTTTTTTAAATTGCGTAATTTGTCATTTGTTTTTGTTTTTTTATTATTACATTACGGTAATTTAAATTTGATTTCTTAGGAAAAGGGGACAGATAAAATAAACTTTTTCTGTTCCCTTTCATCAAGGAAAGAGATTTGTTGTAATTATATTGAACTGTTTTGGTTTTCTTTTAATGAATGAAATAAAGAAAAAGAAAAAAGAATACTGGACCTCGGTTGGGCTGGTGGGACGGCGGCGGAAAATTTCCCTTATTTTTAAATCCAAAACTTGACAGGTCTGAGAGAATCTGTCTCCTTTCTTTGAGAAGCAACGATGGACAGACTAAGATTTGTGCTAAATCGTTATTAAAATCGACTGTTCTGAAATGCTATCAGTCGTCTTGGACGTAGATAAACAAATGACGCTGAAAACTTCACGCAGTCTGCAAAGGAATGAGCTTAAAGTATTTGCACCGTCCATATTGTCCCAACGATGTTTGATTCAGTTGTACAACCAGACCCCCCAAGAAACAGATCTGTATATTAGGAGGTCTGGAGAGAAACAGGATTCTTCTGCACAGGAAGCCGGACGAGACGGTTCTCAGACCCGGACTATTGTGCCGGATGACTGTCGGTAAGTGACCCAGAACCGGGCCCGGTCCTGAGAGCCCGGAGGAAGCCCGGGGTCCGGGACAAAAGGCTGAAAGGACCAGAGGAATGAACAGACGAGTTCAGTCAAGAGGATCTTTCCTTCGTGTGGCGGCCTGTTCAGCTGCTGCCAGACTCCTCACGCCTCTTTGAGACGTTTTAACGAGCTTTAAATCAGTTAAAACAAGGATTTCTGGAGGATTTCTACTTTGGATTCTGCCCCTTCTATAAACTTCTGTTTAAATGACAACAGAAGGCTGTTTAAGTGGGGGATAGACTTGTAGTCAAGACCGCCTAAACCCAGACCATGACACCAAGACCAGAGAGGATCAAGACCGAGACTAGTTCAGCCCAAGACCGAGTCCAAACCTAGTAATGTCCTGATCCTGCGTGATTGTAGAACATCATCCTGGTTCAGCTAGTTTCCATATGAGCTTGTTTTCAACTGCAGCACAATAACACAGAGAAGTGGATGATGATGTTGAACTCACTATAAATGTTTTCATCCATCAGCTGAGATCAGATATGTGTGGCGACTGCACTACCACTATTTCTACACTATTGGAGGATTGACTCCAGTGCTTTTAAGGATTGACACGACTACTAACTAGTCCCAAAGTATCTACCAGAATAACCAGCTTCCAACACCCCCCTCCCCCTCAGAAAAGTCATGAATAGTAAATGTTACTGATTTAAATTGGACTGAAGTTGGAGATGAAACCTGAATTTTACATATTAAAGATTGAAATTACATTATTTACCATTATAGTAATCAGATTACACTGAAGAACTGGTAATAAAAGATTCTGTCCCCTTGGTGTGCAACGGCATCTCAATTATCCGAGTCCGAGACCTGGAGACACTAAGGTTGATACATGGATTTTAGTTGGACTAAGGCAATAATTGGACTTTCTCTTGGTGTAAACGTAAACGTACCGACTGAATCACCCCAGAGAGGGCTAAAGATCATGAATTGACAAGGCCAACAGGGCCACATCATCTGCAAAAATCATACCCCTTTTCCACCAAAAAGAACCGGTTCCAAGGTAGCACCAACTCTTTGCTGGTTTAGAGGAAAGAACCGCTTTCGTAAGCGGAGGGGGTGGAGTTATTAAGACCAACGGCAACAGCAAGACTGGGAGATGGAGACGTTTTCAAATAAGAATGAATCTGGATGCAGCAAAGCATCATGGGTCTGAGGAGGAGACAACCTGTCTTTTAGAGATGTGTCCACGGAGGAGCTACGTGGACCAAGTCCTATTAGAGCAGATACCTTGTTGTTGCTGCAACTTTCACGCAAACGCAGCGACGTAACTGACGTTTGCAGTGACGTGATGACGTGGCTCCCCTTAGCACCCGAGCTGTGGAAAAACAAACCGGTTCTCAACTGGTTCCAAGTTGAACGAGTTTTGAACCTAGGATTGCCACCTTTCAGAAATAGAAATAAGGGACGCCCCGATTTCAGCAGCGCAGGAGCCAAAAAAAAGCCCCAAAACTTCTAAACTGCATGGAAATGTGTTCATTTTATATGAAAAAACAAAATGCTTTGATTTAAAGTTTAAAGTACTTTAATAGCATTGAACTTGCATGACTGTACAGACAGACAACCATACTAGCAACTGAACTAGTCTCCTAAGCTATGTATGTCCACATCAGCCCAGATGTATAATATAACGTGAAGAATATGGTGTAAAAGTTAACTTATTTCAATAATTCAACTAGAATATTATGTAAAAGTTAATTTATTTCAATAATTCAACTTAAAAGGTGAAACTAATATACTACCTAGTCTTATTACATGCAAAGCAAGATATGTTAAACCTTTATTTGTTATAATTTTGATGATGGAATTGTTTATTGATTTCATAAAATATTCTCTAATTTATTTTTTATTTGGGGTTTTCATAAACTGTGAGCCATAATCACCAAAATCATAACAAATAAAGGCTTGAAATATTTCACTTTGAATGTAGTGGGGAAATAATATATTTGTTTTCCATCTTTAGTTAAATTTACTACGAATGAAGTTTTGCAATATATTCAAATTTTCAAACCCTCACCTGTATATTATGACATCAATAAATAAGAGCATAATATATGTCCGTATTGGTTCAATACGGAACGCAACTTTTAATTCCCAATTCCCAAGCCGTACCTGGAGGTGAAGCCCGAGTCCTCCCCGCTGCAGATGCAGCAGGTCCTGTTGTCTCGCCACAAAGATTTTGCTGGCCTTAATGTTTCCTGTGTTTTATTTTGTTCATTATTGTTAAATTTAGTGTTGATGTGTGTGTGACAGACGTGTGTATGGGGCGTTAATGAAAATACGGGACAAATCGCATCCCGTATTAGTTCAATACGGGACGCAACATTTTTTCTCAAATAACGGGACGGGTGGCAACCCTATTTGAACCAGAACCAGCACTGGAACCGGTTTGGTGGAAAAGAGGTATCAGAGAGGGTATCAGTATCCTGAGGCCTGTAAAAGCGCACCGCTCTGCTCTTTGGTGGAAAAGTACGGATCAGAATCGGTGGGAAACCTTGACTGAATCCAGGTAGAAGTGGACCTGGTCCCCGCAGGACCGTAGCCGAGAGTCCTGACTCTGAACGGAGGAAGAGGGTGTTTCTGTGGTTTCAAAACTCTTTTTAACCGCCCGGGTTTCACTTTTCAAAACGTTGATGAGATCACAGGCGGATCTGGTTTCTGCAACACACTCCGCCGCGTTGATGTTATTGCTCAGCTGACGGCTGGAATCCCCATCCATCATCGTGATCCCGGGAATAAACAAGGTAGCGATGGCGACCGTATCAGATGAGACTGTAATCCTGATTCCTGTCTCTGCACAAACAAACACACCTCTGGAAAACACGTGCAGGAGCAAACATTCCTGTCGTGCCGCGATGGCAGCGGCGACCTGAACCGACTCGGCGAGCGGCGCAGCCAATGCAGCACGCGGCCCGCGTTTGAGGCGCTGAGCTTTTCTCATCCCGGTTCACTTCATCTGCTGAATAGGAGCTGATGTGTCGTTTGTTTTGGCGTAAAGTCACCTGCCGACGGTGCGGACCGTCCTGCTGTTTACTGGATACCGCCTAGCAGCGCTGCTTTTCCACGGGGGCCCGGCCCGGCCGCGCCCGCAGGCCCCGGCGCTCTTCATTCTCCCCGTGTGGGTTGGGGATTAGGCAGGCCTGGTCCTGGTCCTGGAGTGTTTGTGGGTGTTAGCGGGGAAACTTCCACTGGCCTTTGTGATGTTTCTCAGATCAACACGGCGAGTATCGATCAGAGACCTGACCTTGACCCTTTTTTCAGGGTTATTCTTGTAAAAGAGTTTAAAATCTTACTGCTGGTCTACAAAGCACTGAATGGTCTTGGACCAAAATACATGGTTGATCTGTTAGTTCCTATGAAGCTCCCAGACCCCTGAGGTTCATCTGGATCTGGTTTGTTTTTTTGATTTAGATTTTTTGATTTTTAGTTTTTATTTCGGTCCATTTGGATACAACATAGTACAACATAAAAAAGGTCCAATATTTTAAATGGCACCGAAAAGGTACAGGCTGAAGCCAAGGCTTATTATGCCTACCCTTTTATGAAACTCAACTCAGGAGGTTTTATACAAAACAAAACTAATAATTTGGATTCAAACATTAAAAAAGAATGGATATATTGGACAAGTAACAGATGTATCTAGACAAGAAGCAAAGACAAAAAAACAAAGACAAAAAAAAAAAAAAAAAAAACATACTATAAATTGCAAGGAGTGATAAATTAAGTGGTTTTTGGCAAGAGACTGTACAGCGCGGAAAGCAGATGTTATGAGTAGGGTGTGTAAAAAGAATTTAACGTACCAAGTGGCTTACAGGCACCTGGTATGATGTGGTGCTGCTTCACCACACTCCTCGGCTAAACGGCCGCGGAGAGCGGTCATGCAAACACTTGCTTCAAATTGCTACTTTCATGGTATTATTATAATATTATCATATCAACGTTTTATATTTATTTAATATTTTATTTTTGAACTTATTTTTGAATTTGGTTACAGTAGTGCATAGTTTTAGTTCATTTTCTAAATTATTCCACAGCTGGACCCCCTTTATTGATATACAGTTGCTTTTAGTATTGGTCCGTACACCCATTTTCTTAAAGATACATGACCCCCTAAGTGGATATTTGTTGATATTTGTTTGTTGTGTGTCCCAAGAACCAGAACCAAGCAAGGTGAGGCAGCGTTCAGTTATTCTGCTCCTCACCGGTGGAACAAACTTCCTGTAGACCTGAGGTCTGCTCCAACTGTAGATCCTTTAAATCAGGCCTAAAAACATTACTGTTTAATTAAATACTTATCTGCTGGACTCTACTGCCCTCACTTTTTAACAATGTGTGCTTTTTATTATTTTACCTCTTATATTATCATTTTATTTCATTTTATTTGTTATTTAAGCGTAAATACTCACGCACTGAATGCAGGTATTGTGGCATAGAATTGTCAAATTGGTCTGATTCACCGCACGAATCGGCACAGATTACTTTTGTAATACTGAATTTGACCTGGTCTTTGTACGTTTTGACCGTATAGAAACATAATTCTTGCCATTGTAAGAATGAGATGTGTACCTGCTGTTAAAAACTTGTGCTTTTTATTATTTTACCTCTTTTCTTATCATTTTATTTCATTTTATTTGTTATTTACTGTTTAATTGTGTCTTGCCGCTTTTAATGTTGATGTAAAGCACTTTGAATTACCTTGTGTTGAATTGTGCTATACAAATAAACTTGCCTTGCCTTGCCTTGCCTTGCCACATCAATCAGTTATTTGTTATTTCTGCTCTCTGTGCAGGCAGATCTCCACAAACAGTGCTATGCTATCCACATTCTTGATCTGATGCTGGTGCGTCTGGCGGCTAAACGCCCCCCCCCCCTCGCCTCCTCGCCAGGCGTGACACGTCGAGCAAATCGCTCTCATTACCGCCTGTTTGTGTTACCAGCTTTCTCCTGATTCCTGCAGGCAAACAGGATCCCGGATCAGAGGTGGCCCCCGGGGGGTCAGAGGTCAGGCCCCTGGTGGGGTGATTAAAGCCATCAAAAGGTGCGGCGGAAACAACTCCGGCCCTGACATGATGGAGCCTCTCGCTGCAAGACGTTCATGGTGTCTCTGCAGGAGGATCAAAAGCTGCTGCTGCTGATGATGATGATGATGATGATGATGATGATGATGATGATGATGATGATGATGATGATGATGATGATGATGATGTCACCCAGGCATCTCAGATATGGGGAAGGAGCGCTTTGCTGTCACGCTAATCCCGAGGCCGTTAGCCTGCAGCCCCCCCCCCCATGACAGATACTTAAACACTCCTAACTGCTCCATTAACGTCCTACAGAGGCCTCAGGTGTCGACAGACGCCCCCCACCCCCCCCCGTTTGGGAGGGTGGATGAAGGCAGAGCTTATAGGAGGAGTCGCACAGGGAGATGATGACGGATGAACGACGTAGTGATGTTCGATACCACTGATTTCCTTTCCAATACAATATAGGCCACGGTTACATTATGTTTTTTAATTCGGAATTAATTATTCCGAATTAAATAATTCCAAATTATATTATAATTAATTATATTACACACACACATACATATACACATACACATAGCCACACAGACATATACATACACGCACACACACACACACACATAGACATACACATTGGTTTGTTCACCTGCATGCTTGCTCTGTAGTTTTTGGGGTTGGTTAGTCGCGGTAGTTTAGCTCAGATTGTGATTGGATCTCGAGATAAGGGATCGGAGTTATCGTTTTAGAGACTGCCGAAAAATAAGCTTAAGAGAGACAAATGGATCGCTGCAATTGAAGGTGAGATGAAGGTGGGATGAAAGTGAGGTGAAGGTGAGGTGAAGGTGAGATGAAGGTGAGATGAAAGTGAGGTGAAGGTGAGATGAAGGTGAGATGAAGGTGAGATGAAAGTGAGGTGAAGGTGAGATGAAGGTGAGATGAAGGTGAGATGAAGGTGAGGTGAAGGTGAGGTGAAGGTGAGGTGAAGGTGAGATGAAAGTGAGATGAAGGTGAGATGAAAGTGAGATGAAGGTGAGATGAAAGTGAGATGAAGGTGAGATGAAACTGAGATGAAGGTGAGATGAAGGTGAGATGAAGGTGAGATGAAGGTAGAATGAAGGTGAGATGAAGGTGAGATGAAGGTGAGATGAAGGTGAGATGAAGGTGAGATGAGGGTGAGATGAAGGTGAGATGAAAGTGAGATGAAGGTGAGATGAAGGTGAGATGAAGGTGAGATGATAGTGAGGTGAAGGTGAGATGAAGGTGAGATGAAGGTGAGGTGAAGGTGAGATGAAGGTGAGATGAAAGTGAGGTGAAGGTGAGATGAAGGTGAGATCAAAGGTGAGATGAAGGTGAGATGAAAGTGAGGTGAAGGTGAGATGAAGGTGAGATGAAGGTGAGGTGAAAGTGAGATGAAGGTGAGATGAAGGTGAGATGAAGGTGAGATGATAGTGAGGTGAAGGTGAGATGAAGGTGAGATGAAGGTGAGGTGAAGGTGAGATGAAGGTGAGGTGAAGGTGAGATGAAGGTGAGATGAAAGTGAGGTGAAGGTGAGATGAAGGTGAGATCAAAGGTGAGATGAAGGTGAGATGAAGGTGAGATGAAGGTGAGATGAAGGTGAGGTGAAGGTGAGATGAAGGTGAGATGATAGTGAGGTGAAGGTGAGATGAAGGTGAGATGAAGGTGAGGTGAAGGTGAGATGAAGGTGAGATGAAAGTGAGGTGAAGGTGAGATGAAGGTGAGATCAAAGGTGAGATGAAGGTGAGATGAAGGTGAGACGAAGGTGAGATGGAGGTGAGATGAATGTGAGATGAAGGTGAGACGAAGGTGAGACGAAGGTGAGATGAAGGTGAGACGAAGGTGAGACGAAGGTGAGACGAAGGTGAGGCGAAGGTGAGATGAAGGTGAGAGACGAAGGTGAGATGAAGGTGAGATGAAGGTGAGATGAATGTGAGATGAAGGTGAGACGAAGGTGAGACGAAGGTGAGATGAAGGTGAGACGAAGGTGAGACGAAGGTGAGACGAAGGTGAGGCGAAGGTGAGATGAAGGTGAGAGACGAAGGTGAGATGAAGGTGAGATGAAGGTGAGATGAAGGTGGGATGAAGGTGAGACGAAGGTGAGATGAAAGTGAGGTAATAACAAATGCACCAATTCATTGTTTGTTTGTTGTGTTTTAGCACTGACTGATGGCCCTTTTTAATTTCGTTGCTATATAACAATGACTAATTAAGGTTTAATCTAAAAAAAATAAACAAAATAAAAGACATTCAAAACAAATCTGTCCAATAAGTCCAATAACGGACCTGCCTGGACTCGTTCCACAATCATCTTTAACAAGTTTCTTTCTTCGGTCTAAAAGCTTGTCTGGAACGTTTCCCCGTTTCCCTTCAGGTCTGACGGAACGCAGCGCCACGAGTCATCGTGTCGGCCGGCGGCGGCGGTCTGATGTTTGCACGAAGACCCGCCAGGAGGGTCCAGGTGGAGCAGACCAGGAATGAAACCACTAACGAATCGCACGTGACATCAGCGGCGCCGCAGACGTACTGGAAGCCTGCTGCTGGGGATTCTGGGAAAAGGAATTCCTCCGGTCCGTGTCGTGCGGCGGTGCAGTCGCCACGGTGACCCCTTGGGTCACACGCCACATACCTGAGGAGTCTGGGAACTCTCCTAGTTCCAGGAACGCAGCCCGCCACGGCGTCCGTCCACGGCGGTTCGGGCCGCCGCCAACATCTGCAGCTCGGCCGGTGGATTAGGATCAAATCATCGTCACGCCAGGCGCTTTGATCAGCCGCCGCGTTTATTATTTTTATTTTACCAGGTTAGTCCCATTGAGATCGAGGATCTCTTTTTCAAGGGAAACCTGGCCAAAAATGGCGGCTTTAAAAGTTACAGACATTACAACAAATCAACAACAACAGAAATAGAAGGACAATGCAAAATACATAACAAAACAGTGCCAGTAAATAAGTTACAATACTTAAGGACAGTGAAATGTACCAACAGAGTCATTTAAAAATGCATTTGTAAGAGCTTTAAAATCAGACAATGACACTAATGTGTTTAGCTTCAGGTCTTTAAGGAGGCTATTCAAAGCAAGTAGGGTAGAACAGCTGAAGGCTTTCTTCCCTAGATTGGTCCTTGCATTTGATATGGACAGCAGGATAGCATCATTTGATCTCAGGCTATAACTACTGAACCCGGGTCCTTGGTGCTGGCTGTAGGGGAACCCGGGTCCTTGGTGCTGGCTGTAGGGGGGACCATGACCATGACCATGACCGGAGCAGGGGCTGATGCGTCCGGGACCACCGCCGGAACAGCGGCTAGCTGGGGCTGGCGCCAACGCCGTCATCTTCTCCCCTGAGCCTGAATGCTCCTGGGCCCACCCCGAGCCAGGCGTGTTCCCCAGAAGGGAAATTCCTCCTCCTCAGGGTCCTGCCAACCAAGAATCGAGAGTTCTGCCTCCCTGTAGACGTATTGCGAGAAGTCAAAACTTTCTCCCGCTGGGTCCATGCTGGTCGGCCCGTTCTGTCAGGGATGGTTGTTTGAGGACCCAGAAGCAGGAGAGCGGGAGGCAGGAGTTCAGCAAAAACAGGATTTATTCCACAAAAAACGAGAACAAAAAACCCTGCAGAGCAGGATCAATACAAGAACCAGGATCATGAATAACAAAACTGACGACGAGAATATGGAGGGAGCAAACAGTACGGATCGACAGGGAGCAGGGGAAGACAAGACCATATATATAGAGGGGATAACGAGACACAGGTGTGAACAATCAGGGCAGATGGAAAACAGAAACTGGGGGACACTGACAGGAGGTCCAAGTGGTTTGAGACCAGAGGACCGCCGGAGTCGGACCGCCAGGTTCTGATGGTCCCGGTGTCGCGGAGCGGTTGGTGACTAGGGGTGGGACGATACGGGTAACTCACGATTCAATACTGTGGTGATATGTGGCCCACGATAATATCACGATACATGATATGTACGATATTCGATATATTGTAAGAAATTTCATCAACGATATATCACGATATATGTGACTGAAAAAGAAAAAATACCTATAAAAAGGAAAACGTCTGTAGTTGTGCATTTATTCAATGCCAAAACTTCATAAAATGTACAAAGAAAGTGCATTTGTATAGAGCCTCACTGCCTCCTAGGCTTGTAAATGTAAACACTGTACAGCTGGTTAAAGTGCATGAACATTAATAACATGTTTTATATAAACCAGGACAGAGCACTGCTTTGTTTCTAACACTGAAAAGTCAGTAAGCAACTTAATTTTGCATAGTACCTCACTGTCTCCTAGGCTTGTAAATGTAAACACTGTACAGCTGGACAAATTAAAGTGCATGAACAATAGTGCGGTTTCAACCGCGTAAATCCATTATGTGTTGTAATAAAATATCGATATTTGCCGCCAGTTTATCGATAATTTATTGCGAAACAGAGCGCAACAATATATTTGCAATATCGATTTTTTTTCCCACCACTATTGGTGACCTCGAACATTTCTGAGCGCTGGGATCATTGTTTGTTTTGGGTCGGGATATCCGACCCGGCTCGCTGCCCCACCTGGAAGCACTTCTGCAGGGTCAAAGGTCAACGCTGTTGAACCTGAGTGACAACATGGAACCGTCTAATGAGAGAAATGTGAGCAGGAACAAAGGAAGGAGCCTCCTTTTGTCGACCCGGAGACGGAGACGCCTCCCTGGTTTTTATTTGCTCGGATGAATCGATGTTGCACTAGAACCAGAACGTCGGACCAGCGCCGATGTCCCAGAACCGTTTGACGTGTTTTACTATCAGTTAAGAGAAGTGTAGCACAAACGGTCCTTGTTCAGCAGGTTTTCAACAACTCTTAGACTCCAAGACCAGCAAAGAGTTGGTGCTACCTTGGAACCGGAGCCAGTTCTTTGTCAGTGGCAACAGAAATCCCGGTTCCAAACTCAGCACTGGCCCAGAACCAGAACCAGAACCAGCCTGGAACCGGTTTGGTGGAATATGGGTATGTGGAGTCCTTGTTCACGGCTTTAGCCGGCTCTGGTGGTCGGTGGAGGAACTGCAGACGTTGCCGGTTCAAGGAGTCTCTCGGTTTCCTGCAGACTGCTGAGGTTAAATTCAGAAGGCTCACAGAAATGCTTTGTTAAAGATGCAAGAAACCCGGCGTGTTGTTCCTGGTGACGAGCCGTGAATCCTGGAACCTTAAACCAGGAACCAAAACCAAAGTGGTTCTGCCTGGTGAGTTTAGGAAGTTCTTATATTTAATGTTTAAAAAGGTGATTATAAACATATAAATATCAATATATAACTTACATTTCTCTGGGGTTGTTTGTTTATGTCCTTGTTTAGTTTATACAATGTGTTTCTTTTACACTTTAGTTTATAGTTTCTAACTTTTAACTTATAGTTTATAACTTATGGTTTAAAGTTTATTATGGTTATGGTTATGGTTATGAGCGGTTCTTTCCTCTAGTCCAGCAAAGAGTTGGTGCTACCCTGGAACCGGTTCTTCTGGACCCGGAGCCAGTTCTTTGTCAGTGGAAACAGAAAGCAGCCCTGGAACCAGCCCCTTCATGCCCAAACCATGATACTGATTGATTCACTGTCCTTATGATATTGGTTTTTTAAAGGCTGCTGCTGATATGATTCTGGTCCCATGTGGGTCCATTCAGCAAGACCGGCTCGGAGGGGGAAAAAATAAAACATCAAATAAAATATAAATACATATTAAAATATAAATAATATCAATAAAATATAAATAATAATATAATATAAATACAATATAAACAAAATATAAATAATATAATATATATATAAATAAAATATAAATAATATAATATAAATAAAATAAATATAATTGAAATGCATATAAAATATAAATTATAAGATGAATAATAATATAAATAAATATAAATGAAATATAAATATATATATAAATAATAATATAATATAAATAAAATATGAATAATAATATAATATAAATACATATAAATAAAATATTAATAATATGAATAATGATATAAATAGGATATAAATAAATAATATAAAATAAATAAAATATACATAAATATAAATAATATAAAATAAATAAATATACATAAAAATATAATGTAAATAAATATAAATATAAATAAGACAGTTTTCTTTCCAAACCAGCTCATAACATAACAACATGTGACAACAACAACAATGACGTCTGTTTTTATTGCATCCAAACACGAAGCCCATCACACGAGACCCAGATAAAGGTGTGTTTACAGTTTACGCCGAGCTACGCCGGGAACGGTCAGGACGCTTTCTGCAGCTCGTTAGCCATAATCATCGGCACCTCTGACCCACTTGCAGGCCCGGCCCGATTGGACGAAGGCCGCTGGAGCATCTCCCCCAGTATTTAGTCTAAGCTGCCGGCGCTGCTCATAACATCCACGGGGGGCTGGCCGCTGGCGGGCCTCGGCTTATCGAGGCGTGCCAGACATTCCCGCCGCGGCTCAGAGCCGTGCACCGACAACAACAATGTGAACTCACCTTCTCCAGATTCCAAACACGGGATGGTTTCCTGTTTTGTACTCGGCCCTTTGAAAGAGGAGACCGCCCCCCCACCACCACCACACCTCCACCGCTCGGTTCTGAAGGAGGGAAAGTCTGGAGAGGAAAGCTGGAAAGCAGCAAGTACTTTTCCAACGAGCAGCTTTTGTTCCTTATCTCCCCCCCAACAACGCTACCTGTTCCACAAACACGCAGCCGCTTCCTGTTGTTGCCTCCAGCTCGCCGCGCTGCGGCAGGACACGCCGTCTGCAGCCGGCAGGCGCGTCTGCAAACACCTCCGAACCCCGAACCGACCCCCCCGTGACCTCTGACCCCAATCATGTACATTAATGTACATTAAGGACAGAATTAGTGAAAGAAGAATCAAACTAAATGAAACCAGCGTCAACAAGGGAATTAGTGACCCTAGAAAAGATGTAAAGTAAAGTTTCCATGGTTACGTGTTGAACTAAAGTGTCCTGTAATGGACTGTTTAAAGGTTAAATTTAAGAAGAAAACTCCGGCACACCTTCTTCTCACCGTACTCATGTTTATTAGCTAATAAACACAAGTTTTCTTTTTAAATTTCGCTGCAGCTTTCCTCCGACGCACCTTTCTGCAAACAGTTTTCTACTGTTTAAAGGTTTGAAGTAGAAAACTTTTGCACACTGGATTTGCAGAAAGGTGCGTCAGAGGAAAGCTGCAGCCAAATATAAAAAGAAAACTCCCGCACACCTTCTTCTCAACGTGCACTCGTTTATTAGGCCAACGTTTCGGTCATAGACCTTTTTCAAGGCATCAAAAGATGACCGAAACGTTGGCCTAATAAACGAGTGCACGGTGAGAAGAAGGTGTGCAGGAGTTTTCTTTTTATATTTGACTGGTTAAAGGTTAAAAGTCCCTCTGCTGGTTGGTATCATGGTGTCCACCAGACTGGACCTGGACCAGAGACACCAGAGGAGACCAGAACCTTCTAGACCAGGGGTGTCAAACTCATTTTGCTTGGCGGGCCGGATTTGACGGATTTTTTTTCTCGCGGGCCGCACGCTCAAAATAACAAAAACGGTGCGAAAATATTTTTTCTAATTCTTTTTTTTTTTACTATTGTTATCTAAACCAATATCAGTTTAGTTAATTTTAAAGGAAATATGCACTTTGTTTACACTCTAATTATGATAAACAGAAACAAGTATGTTTTTTTATATTTCGCTTTTTTATAGGAAATTTAATTGAAAGCAAAATCTTTCTTATTACATCCGAAAGTGTTTCTTTGTGATTTAGAGATTTTTCCAGTACAATTAAGTGTATTTATTTTTAAAAATTGGCGCGGATATAGTTTTACTTTGTCATTATCCTCGTATTCAAAACGCAAATTCTCAGAATAAATATCTTCTATCATCTTTTTTAGCAGTGATATTTTTCCTACGAAAATATATAATAGTAGTCAGTTAATAAAAATAAACGACCGTCTACAAAGAAATAAAATTGGCAAATGCATTCTAGAAAACTAAAACAATTTCTAAAACTGCTCTCTTTTCTTTTTAGTAAATTAACATTTAGTTTTTTTGCGTTGGAAACTTCTTGCGGGCTGCATGAAAATCTCTCTCGGGCCGCATGCGGCCCATGGGCCGCACATTTGACACCCCTGTTCTAGACCAACATGATGTAGACCAGAAGAAGTGTCAAAGCAGCTGGATGTTACCATGGCAACAGTTGGATGTTTAGGCTACACAGGACTGGAGACAACCTCCCTGGACATGGACAAAAGAGAACAACTGAGGATAAACTGAAGAGACGATGATACGAATGGAAACCAGAGAGACCAGAACAACTTCCAAAGACATTCAAGGTGGAGTCCAAGGTCCAGGTCCATCAGAGTCAGATCATCCATCACTGATGGAACCAAGGTGGACCACCGAGGAGACTCCACTGCGTTTATGGGTTTGTTGTTTCTCAAAAACTGTTGTCAAGTGTATAAGTGTGTAACTATGAGATGGTTGAAACCACCCCCCCGCCCCCCCTTGATATAATATATGGATCCAGAAGGTGGGACCTCTATCAGATGGAGCACATTACATAACTATTAAAGGGGACCTATTTTAAACAGGCCTTGAATGTCTTAAAAACAAGCTTTTGATTGTTTTTGCTAAATAAATTAGAAATTCAGCCTCTAAACCATGTCTTTATCTTCCCATTCTCTAACCTCATTCTCTATGAGGGATTCTGAGTGGGCGGGGAGGTTATGATAATGAGGCTCTGTGCTGATTGGCTGCCTGAATGACGCGTAGCAGGGGAGGGCACAAAGCGTCGCTCTGGGCAGAAGAGCAGCCGGCTGCGTACACTATTAAACCGTGTCCTAACTGCATGCGATGCGAGCGAGCGTCAGCGACAAAATCAATTCCATTGCTCTATCTTCTATTGGACTGTCCTAACTGGCCGCGAGCGACGTAGCACTGCGCCGAGCCGTTTTGAGCTGAACATTTGTCAGACGCCCTGCTTCTATTTTCTTCCTGCTGCTCCCGTTGAAAGCCGGTTGAAAGCGCTGTAGGAAACAGTCATGGATGAGGAACGGCTGATCCAGTTAGTTGAAATGAGAAGTTATCTCTATGATTCCTCCTCATTTCACTACAAAAACCTCAATAAAGTGGCAGCTGCTGGAGGGAGATGGACAGGGAGCTGGACGTTTCGGACCGTTATTTTTGTGTGTTTTGTCAGGATGCTGAGCAGACGTTAATTTACCATTAGCTTCTGTTAATGTACTCTAGCTACTGTTAAACCGTTGAGGGAGGGTAGTTAGCAAGTTCAGCACAATAATATGGCCTGTTAGAGTTGAACAACAATTAATAACAGAACTGCATATTAACGGTTTCAGTGTGGACAGAGAGCGTCCGATGTCACGCAGTGGGACGCTCGCAGGCAGTTAGGACACGGTGGGTGTGGTTTCACGCATCGGAGGCCAACCTATGTAAATCGCATTTTGGTTACGTAACGACGGGAGCAGAATCTGAACGGCTCGTAGAAGCCACATCACACTGGATGGCTCATCCGGGTGGCTGTACAGACACTGCAGAATTTGGTTGCTTTCCTCCTTCTCTGAGTTGGCAGACTGAGGGGAGACCACTTTATATATGTTAAAGCAAGAAAAAACCTGTTTTTCATAATAGGACCCCTTTAATTGCAAGTCCTGCTGGTTCCTCATTATTCATCTGTATGTGTGCTTGTATGTATGAATGTTTGAATGTGTATTTTTAATTTACCGGTAATATATGTAATGTACTAATTTGGGAGTAGATGATTGTTTTTGTTGTGTTTCTGTTTGATCCTCATTTGCTTGTAACTTTAATTTGGATATAATTGTCATCTACAGCTGGATCAAGAAAAGCGTATATACTGAATTGTGCTGAAAATCTAATAAAAAATAAAAAAAACTGTTGTCAATAAAGGATGTTCCAGTGTGTTTCCGTGGAGCTGAAACGTACAGACGTCTGGGTCGTGGTCCCTGTGGAACTGATACTCAACAGTGATTGGTTATCTGTGTGTGAGGGGCGGGGCTAGCCGACAGGTGGTTTGCTGGGGAAATGTCTTCAGGTACCAGGGAAAACGAGATCCAGCTGCCGCTTTTATTTAGTACCTAATCAGCGCGCCTCCACTTGCCTCGTGCTCGTTTGTTTCTAGATCCCAGATCAGAAGTAGGAGGTTGGAGCGAAGCTGCTGTGACTTATTTGATTGTGTGATCTAAACAAAGAAGACAACAACACTAAATATGTAGAACCTGGAGGAGATGATAGATGTGCTGATGGGTCTGTGGTTTGTGTTCGATATCAAGTTAAAAAATGAGAGTGAAAGAAGCTTCAAGCGGCAACGCTTTTTTTTTGTTAGTTTGTCTCGGCGCTGCTGAAAAGTCAGCTGGAGCCGCGAGCGGCTATGAAGAGACAGAGCTCCTGGTGGATCTGGTCGTTCCTTATCGCCCGTCTAGATCCCTTTTTAATTCTCTCCTCAGCCACCAGGTTTATGAACATCTGCATCTCAGAGTTGGATCACCAAACAGGTGTGCGCTGCCATTGCCTGTTGAATAAAATCGCTGCGAGCCGCTCTCGCGCTGATTCCCGCTTCCTGATTCAAACGTCTGACTCCAACCCCCCCGACCAATCGGTGGCCTGTAGTGTGATGACGTCAGATACAGCTGACTCGGCACGCTCAGAACCTCGGCAGAATAGATACAGAAAAAGTATCTACTCAGCACGCCTCCACCCACCTCGAACCCTAGTCGAGAAGCGCAAAACCGGGGTAAGGGGAGTCGAGTCGCGCTGAGTAGGTACTAGTGTAAAAGCGCCATTTGAGCGGTACCGTAGGTCGGTTCTGACGCCAAATTGTGGGTCATGTGTGAGTCATTGCTCAAGAGCCCCCCCCCCCATCCCTGCTGTGATTGGTCCGGTACGTTCTGTACCGATGAGCTGAGCGAAAAAATATCAAAAATAGTGGATTTAGAAGTCCTGGAGGATCCCCGGGTGACCTCACAGAGGGTTTGTCCGGTTTTGAGTCTTTGCATATCCAGCTCAGCAGGAAACTCGGTTGTGTAAAACAACTGCATTCGAGGTATTTGCCCTGTTCCAGTAACAGAGCAGAGAACAAGGGTCCGATACTGGAATCCCTGCTGGACATAAACAGGGATGGGGGGGTAGAGGATGTGCAGGGCTTTTATTACTAAAGCTGATTGTTCTCAGAGTCCAAACAGCACACACTCGAGCCACAGCGGCCTGGCATTGTAATAACAAACAATCCTGGTTTTGAGCCGCTGAGGTTTCCAGCGTCGCACTGCCGAGGCGGCGGCGGGAGCGAGGCTGGCGGTGGCGGCCAAACAAGCTCGCCGGGGGACGGCAATAACAGGAACCTGAGCGCGGCCCCTGCAGCGCTGCAGATAAGAGCCGCGCTGAATGAGGGCCCGCCGGGGGCCGTCTCAGCCGCCGTGACGCACCCAGACCAGTCCGTGTCAGACCGAGCCGCCGCCGACGGTGAGGAGGCGGAGCCGGCTCACTAATTACCCGTAATTTTCTCCTGTGATGTCACGGAAAGCGCTGGAATGTTGCTGATTCACCTCTCTCATCTCGGCACAACTCGGAAGTCCTCGCCAGATCTGGACCAGGACCCGGGACTCCCGGTCCAGGTCCCGGTCCCGGGTCCTCGGATGTAAATGTTATGAAAACAGAGCCGGTATCGGTAAAGTTTGCGAAAACTCCATTAACAGGCGAGAATAATCTACTTTTGACAATAACTATTTAGTCTACAACTCTACATAAATGATTCCCATGACGTGAGTCATGTGACTAATGTCAACTTTAGATCGGAAAAACAAGCTAGCTAGCTGTTTAAGAAAATAAAATTCATTGTGAAATTGGCTTGGCTATTTCATATTTAACGCTAGTTAGACCTGATGGATAAATTTGCGACAATAACGAAGCCTAAAGCTGGAGATTGTAACGTTACAGCTCGGCCTAACATTACTCCTTCCACGTCTGACGAGGCCAAAGTCTCATCAACCATAAACACGTGTAGGCTAATAACTCAATCAGGAATTAGTTAATAAAGTGATATAAGCAGAATAAAACACATTCAAAAGTTATTTTAAACCAGGCTTAAAACTTCAATTTTCTTTGGCTTTTAGTGTGTGACAACTTAGTTCCCCACATCTGTGTGAAGTGATTGTGCACTGTATGTGTACTGTTATGTTTTTTATTACTATTTTATTGATCATTTTAGTATGTTAGTTATTTTATTGTTTCTACACTGTGTACTGTGTTTTTCTTTTGGTATTGTTTTATTTTCTTGTATGCTGTACAGCACTTTGGTCGACCTCGGTCATTTTTAAATGTGCTTTATAAATAAAATTGACATTGACATTGACATTGAAACATTAAAAAAGAAATTGAAAAAATAAGAATTACAAGCGGGGGTCCCTGCTCTGTTTTTCTCTCATCCAAGGGTCCCTGTGCTAAAAAAGGTTGAAGACCCCTGTCGTAGAGGAATAAAAACCAGACTAAAATGGAGATTACAATATAAAAACTCTGGTAAAATGTGTCTTCAGTTTTGTTGATTAAAACGAGACGAAATGTTCTAACAAAGATCCTTAATGTCCATGTTTTCAGTAGTTTCCTCTGGTTTAGTTCTGCTGCTGGGTGACGTCACGTCCTTAATCCCAGTCGCGGCCCGCGGGGAATCAGATCCAGAAGATGCAGCTGCAGAGTTAGAGGCTGATGCCGTTAACGCAGAGCTCTAGGTTCACGTCAATTAAAAACAAAGTTACATAGAGAAACGCGGGGATCTGCTCTGGGGCTGGAGAAGAAGAAGAGACCATCTTTGGATCCCCTTTCCTACATAGACGTGAAAAAGAAAACCCAATGTGTCGTCAGAAAAGAAAAAGACGGGGAGAAATGCAGAAAAATAAATATGTTGTAAACTCAAATTAGAGTCTTCTGTATCTGGAATGAATGTATTCTTGAGTCTATAAGGTAACAATAATATAATAATAAGATAACCTTGTTTGAATTGTAAAATGGGTTTGGCTAAATACAATCTTTGACTAAAACTAGACTAAAATGGTCCTGGACAATTCTGACTAAAATAAGACTAAAATGCTCAGACTTTTAGTCGACTGAAATGAAATGAAATGAAATGAAATGAACGTGACTAAAACTGAACTTAAATGATAGCTTGACCCAAAGACAAGACTAGACTAAAACTAGAATTGAAACAGGCTGACGAAAACATTACTAGGTATCGATTTTATCATCGGTGAGGAGCAAAGCTCCTGTTATGTCATCTAATAAAGAATAAAGCATTTATTTCTGTTTAGTGAAACACAAGCAGGACATTGTGGGCGTGGCCCTGGCAGATGCACAAGGTTTATCTGCCGATCGCGAGGGTTTGCAGGTAAACGCCAATTAGCTCGTCGTTTTGCTCTGGATCTGAGATCTGAGGTGAATGCAGACAAGACGGCGGAGCCAGCAGAAGGTTGTGGAACAGGTTCAAAGCGACCTGTAATTGCTCCCCGGATAATTTTCCCTCCGAGCGGTTTGTGTTCCTCCTCCAGGTTAGACTCCGCGTTCCTGACGAGGCTTCAAACGTTTCATACCGGGATTCTGTTTGTGTGAAAACATGGAAGTCATGCAACTTGGCAGCGTCTCGGACTGACAGCTGGCGACGTTCAGCAGCCTTCCTGAACACGCAGCCGGGTCAGGAGAACCGGGTCAGGACTGCCGGGTCAGGACCGCTGGTTCAGGACCAACAGGTCAGGACCATTCAACTGGGTACAGGAACCGCAGGTCTGCATCCAAACCCTGTTGGTCAGTAGAGGAACTGCAGGTCTGGATCCGGACCCTAGTGGTCGGTAGAGAAATGCGACAGCTACAGTTAAAAAAAACAAACTGTAGTTACAATAAATCCAGATAAAAATTCAACCAATACAACGGGGCGGCAGTAGCTCAGTTGAGCGGGTCGTCCAATGATCGGAAGGTCGGCGGTTCGAATCCCACTCTGTCCCAGTTGCTGTCGTAGTGTCCTTGGGCAAGATACCTTACCCACCTTGCCTCGTGTGAATGTGTTTGAATGTGTATGAATGTTGGTGGTGGTCGGAGGGGCCGTTAGGTGTGATATGGCAGTCTGCCACAGGGCAGCTGTGGCTACAAAACGTAGCTACCACCACCGGTGAGAATGTGTATGAATGAATAATGGTCTCTGTAAAGCGCTCTGGGAGGGTCTTGGGTCTTGAAGGGTGCTATATAAATCCAAGTCATCATCATCATCATCATCAATATGACAAAGAAGTTAAAGCGATCACATTTCCAGATTTATCATGATTAAAAGAAACAAGCTAACTCTTTACGAACACTAGGGACGGTCAAAGTCCCGAGAGTTTAGTGCTCCAGAAGCTGGAATGCTGCTTGGCTTCGCTAAAGCCCAGGGGCCTCATTTAAAATGGAGTGCGTAGGATTCATACTAAAAGTGCACGTACGCCCAAAAGCCGAAAATGGCGGGCGCAAAAAAAAATCCGGATCTATAAAACCGCGTGCACGCAGACTTCCACGCAATGTTCCCTTTATGAATCACAGTCCACCTGGAAAGCTGCGCAGCTGACTCCGCCCCATATCCCGCCCTCAACACGCCCATAAATCCATATGGATGAGCCTACTGAGCATGCGCAGTGGCTTCCTGCAGCCTGTTAGGGATGAATCCGGATGAATGCGCCAGAATGAATGAACGTGTCGAGCCACCGTGCCACTGAATTTCGCTGAGATCTGAGATCTAGAAGTTGTGGATGATGTGGAGAGAGGACAGTGAAACGACATTATTTGGTGGTCACAGTAAAAGTAGGAAAAGTATATAAATAGTATAAAATAAAGCGAGTGAGTGGCAGCACGTCGTTGCTGCCCGTTAGTGCCACGATCGCACGACGCAATTTCCACTGGGGGCAGGGGGGACATGCCCCCCCCCCACTTTTCAAAATGATGTATTTGTCCCCCCCACTTTTTACAGTTTAAAAACTAACGGTAGGCTCAGCAAATCATCAAGACACTCGGGACGGCGGCCCGTCATTTCACCACCTCACAGCCAGTTCCCCGTGTCTTAAGTAAATTCTTACGGGAGGGTCAGGGTTGCCGTAAAGATACGCAGATTTTTCGGTTAGTTTTTTCTTTTTAGATCCGAGGCTTTGCGTAGAAGGTGGCTTCCGCAACTTTCAGGCGCTTTTTCTGCGCAAGCAAGCTTTATAGATGAGGCCCCAGGACACACCAACCCGACGTCGCCCGCTGTCGGCCGACTGCTGTGTCGCCTCGCGTCGCCTGTGTCGGGCTGGGTCGGGCTCAAAAAGAAGCACTAGACACACCGCAAAGACGACACCCAACGGCAACTAGCACGTACGTTCTGCGCAGGCCTGAGAGGTAATTCCCCTCCATACCAGCAGGCAGCAGTAGTCTGTATTCACTCAAAAACAAGGGAAAACCGGAAGCTCTGGGAAGCCGTAAACAAAACAAATAGGCTTCATATTCACACCACATTTCCACACCACTCTCGCTACCACAATGCGTAAGAATAAAGAATCGGCACTGGCGTTGTCAGCCCTCGGCCTTCAGCTTGTGGAAGAAGAAAAGAGCTTTGCTTTCTTAGCTTTGCTTTCTTAGCTTAGCTTTGCTTTTGTCACTTCCGTTTCTTCGCTAGCTGAACAGCCAATCACAGAGTGAGCTGTTTGACCGACAGCCAACGCCGATTCGACATGTCGAATCGGCTGAAAAGCTGCCGACGGGCGGCCGACCTGTGGCGATGTGCAGGACACACCGGGGAAACTAGCCCGACAGACGCGCACCGACGCTCATCGTCGGCCCGACGGCCGAAAGTCGGCTTGGTGTGTCAGGGCCTTAAGGGCACCGGTACAACCCCAGACCACCAGACCCCCCCAGGAGGTGGTCATAACACGGCGCCCATCTCTTCCAGAGAAGAAAATAAACCAGAGTGTCATCTGCGTATGAAATTACGTGGTATTAATAACCATCAGATGATGCTGAGAGGGACCACGTAGAACTAAGAGGCCGAGGTCCTCGTACAGAACCCTGTGGTACCGATGTTTCTACTGCATGATGGTCCGTCTCTCTGATGAACCGTGAAGCATGTTGGGTTTATTTTGTCAAAGTGAATGTAAGATGAGAGATCACTTCCTGTCTCCAGAGCTGAAACTAAAGGAGGACTTTATTGTGACATGTAGCGATGAGTCACGCTGAAAGACTCCAACGTTTACTCGAGTGTTGAGAAATGTGAATATGTCACATGTGGGACTTCCAAGCATTCCTGTGTTGCTGTGTGTTTAGCGTCGGTCGCGTAGGGGTCGGGCAGATAACAGCCTCGACGCCCCGACTGACAGGGACGGATCCGGGACGCCATCTGATACGCGCCGCCCGAATGGCGTGAAAGATCCTCGCCTTGATCAGATGCAGGACGAGTCACCGACACCCTTATTGTCCCATCAGGGGGGGGGCAGCTTCGTTCGACCTTCAGACGTGACATCATGGAGTCAGAAGTCAGTCTTCTAGTCCAGGTATAAGAGAGCTGGCGGCTCGGCCCGCATCACCTGTTCCAGGCCTGATGTCATGGACCTCCATCATACCAGAGATCTGCTCATCCTTATCCCACCAGGTCATGAGTGTTGACACAACGTCTGCTTCTACACCCACATCTTTTAATAAAAATAAATAAGAAACAATAACATGCCATTAAAAAGTCAGCCTCAGACAATAAAAGAGGGGGATGAAAGAATCCTCCGAGCTGATAAATATTTAGAGGGGCTGTGTTAGGGAACTGATAGAACTGAAACTGGCAGCGTGCCGACGTGTCGACGCTTCGTGACCAACAAAAAACCCACAAAGGTCACCGAAAGAACGCAAAGCTGACAAACACGATGTTGATTGTCCTGTGATGAAGATATAACCAATCAATCAATCAATAACTTTATTTGTCCCCAATGGGGCAATTAATCTTGCAGCAATATGTAGACATATACACATAGTAAAAAAAGGACAACGACTTTAAATCTAAAAATCTAAAAATACAAGCCCCACAACAGCTACCTTTTCCTCATGGAATTGAGAAGTGAGATGGCAGAAGGTACAAAAGAATGTTTATATCTGTTAGTTTTGAGAAGTGGAAGTCTGAGCAATGTACCCGATGGGAGAAAGTGAAACTCTTGGTGTAGAGGATGGGAACAGTCTGATAGGATAGTTTTTGCTTTCCTATACGCGTTTGTTACGCAGGTCCTGTAGAGTCACCTGAGCAGAGACAATTATTTTGCTACAGACATTAACCACCTTGGTAAGAACAGTTTTCTGCTTTACCCTTAGTGATGAAAACCAACGAATGAAAGAAAAAGTTAATACAGACTCAATGAAAGAGCGATAAAACATGGACATCAAGGATCAATCAACATGAAATTTGGACAGTTTTCTAAGACAGTACAGACGCTAAGGCGTCTTAAAGGGTTAAAAGTCCCTCTGCTGGTTGGTACCACGGTGTCCACCCCCCTGGACCTGGACCAGAGACACCAGAGGAGACCAGAACCTTCTAGACCAGCATGATGGAGACCAGAAGACCGTCTCAAAGCAGCTACGTGTTACCATGACAACAGTTGGATGTTTAGGCTCCACAGGACTGGAGACAACCTCCCTGGACGTGGACACGAGAGGACAAAAGAGAAGAGAAGAGAGACGGATGGAAACTAAAGAGACCAGAACTACTACCAAAGAGGGTGGACTCCAAGGTCCATCAGAGTCAGATCATCCATCACTGATGAAACCAGGGACGACTCCACCGTTGGAACCAAGTGGACCACTGAGGAAGATTCCACTGATGAAGGCCATCAGAAAAAATTCCTCTTGACAGATGAGACACAACTGGATATTTTAGACCGGTCCCATCATTTCTATTTTAAGTCCTTCAGAGAGAAGAAGACTGGATCTGCTGTGGAACCTGGAGGAGGCTCGGTTCTGTACTGGACCTGCTTTGCTGCATCTGGTACCGGCGGTCCTGAATCTGTGGAGGTTCAATGAAACCTCAAGACCATCAATATGTTCTGGAGACAAACGTTCTGTCCAGAGTCAGAAAGCCGGGTCCCAGGTCCTCCAAACGGATCATGACCCAGAACACACAACTAGGACCAGCTGGAGAAATTTGTCCATGAGGACCAGAACACCTGTCCACAGGTGGACAAGTCTCACTCCTCATGGGATTGAAGCGATCAATAAAAAGGTTTGAAACTAAACATAAAGTTTACGTCCGTCGTCTTTGTGCAGGACGTTTCCTCGTCATCACTTTTATTGTTATTATTATTATTACTATTATCATTGTTATGAAGAGATTCTGCTGAACCACAATTCAAAAGCAAAGTCTGATTTTTCTTCATTTCATGGATGGTACCAGGGGCCGGTTCTCGGATCAGAACTTCAGGGGAGCTGAGATACGTTTCACTGTTTTGTTAATGTTTTGTACATTTTAACACAATTTTAAACAAAAGAAAAGCACATTTTGAAATGTAAATCTAAGAAAAATTATTTAAATGCTGAGTCACAGTAAAAGAGGATTGTAACCATGAAAGAAATATATATTCCACCAATTAACAGCCCGGGCATTTTAATTACCATCATCATCTTTAAAAGAACCAGTTATTCTCTGCCTTTATTGCTACACAGAGACGTTATCGTGAGGACAGTTACAGTCCAACATGTTTTTAGTAATAAGTACTGTAAGGTTTAAGATGAACACATCTGTACATACAAACATAAACCGTCTGTATCGGTATCTAAATAATCGGTAGCCGAGGCGTTTATATATTTTACAACTCCAAGCTTAAACGTAGCGTCATACTTTTTACTGTTCTTCTCTCGTACTTTCAGGTTTATGTCAATGTGATAAATTAAAGTGTGAATTATATGTTTTTCTTTCGCACCTTCAGTTTCTGTCTGTTTTCTTACCTGATTCTTCCTGAGCCTCCTCTCCTCCTCTTCCATCTCTCCATCTTTGCACTGACAATCAAACACAAATATATTGTATTCATTACATACATATTAAAAATAATAATGAATGAAGATAGATAGATAGATAGATAGATAGATAGATAGATAGATAGATAGATAGATAGATAGATAGATAGATAGATAGATAGATGCATGAGCCCCAAAGTGGAGCCTTGAGGTACCCCATGAAGAGAGGGTTGCTGCAGAAGAGGAGAAAAAAGAAGAACTGATCCAAAACTTTAATTTTGATGGTAAAAGATTTGTTTGAGGGACGTTTCTGTGTCGTGTGATTTCAAACTTTGTGTTTATCATCTAAAGATGTTGGGAGCTGGTTATTAAACGCAGGGTTGTCCTCTGCTTCGGACAGAAACGGTTGTTTAGACATCGATCCGTCGTTGTTAACGGGGCATGAAAGACCTCTGGACAGACGCTAGCGCTGCAGCGAGACCCGCGGGGCATCCCACCAGGCCGGGCTCGGTGTTGTCCGGCTGCCGTGGCAACGAGGGGAGAGCGAGCGGGCTGCCTGGGCAGGAAGTGCCGCGAGGACAACAGGATGTGCCCTGGCTCCGCCGCCGGGGGTCGAAGAATTCCAGGAAGTTATTGTACTTTGTGGAATTGGCTGAGGAATGCAAGATGTCTGCTTTTTATTATTTTCTCCGCTGTTTTTCTTCTCGCCCCCCCCCCCAATGATCCGAGCCGTATCACGAGGTGACGTAACGGGCTTTGAAGGTTAGCCGCCGTGTTTGATACTTGTGCTGCACGACCTCCTGCTGGCGCACCGAGGACCAGGTTCCAGGTCGATTCCAGGTACAGATGCACCGAGCGATCGGTAACCGATCAGTATCGGTTTTGATCGGCGGGCCGATCCGATGACGTTTAGAACAACAAACCGCCGCCGGCACTGCGTTCCCACATCTCAGACCGAGGTGTCCCGAGGGGGCGAAAAGGACAACAAATTTGCAGTTTGCAAAGGAAATACCCCAAGGAGGAATGTTACAAAAGAATTTTAACACAACATCTGAAAAATCTGATAAGACATTTGAACGTTTTTCACACAAAGGAGTATATTGAGCAGCCAAAGTTGGCTGCCGCCAAGGCAGAGAAAGAAAAGGAGCCACCCCGCTAACTGAGCTGAACGTAAAGGAGACCTATAAACGACAGCAAGAAAAATAAAGAAATACATCGTAAGGTGATGGATTCATAAGCCTTGGTCATCAGTATTTTCTGTTGTAAAAGACATCGGGTTTGGCCGCGTCGTTAGCTGCTTGGATCCGCGCTACCTGCTGCTGTTTCGTAAATATTTCACTGATGAATGTCCGCCGGAGTTTTACCAGAATATATACAGTCACATCCAAACCCTCACGCAGGACGGCAGTCGTGTCAGACGGCTTCACGAGTCATTTGGATTTCTACTGTGAAGAGTTTTGCTTCACTCACAAGAGTTTCCTCACACGCGGCAGTTGCTATGGCTAAAGCTTTAGCAAACCTTAATAATTCATAATTAATTTTTATTTTAAGATTTATTTCCTCTTTCCACAGGAAAACTAAGGTTTATGGTTTACAACTTGTATCAACTCTAAGAGAGTGACATGTCTGCTGTTGTCTGTGTTGCTGCACATGTTGTACATACTGTAATTATTGCCACAGGAAGCTTAAGCTAGAAAGCTACACTTATCCTTTGTAAACTGAGTCTTAGTCTTCTCTAAGAGTCTCTAGAGGGTGAAATATTGCACATAAGCCTGCAATAAAACAGACAATTCATGATACTTTCTCATCTCCTAATTTTGATACCTAATAATACAATGTCAGTGTTGTACATGAGACAACAATATTGACGTATTTATGGATTTCACGCTGTGATCGGTGATCGGCAGATACTGATTTTGGAGATCGGTTATCAGTGATCGGCCTTCAAAATCCTGATCGGTGCATCTCTAGTTCCAGGTTGGTTCTACGACGTCAGTCAGCATCCCAGCGAGTCACCTTTGGCGACTCTGATGAAGGCAAAAGTAATCGCCGGAACATCACATTTGTTTTTCGTACCCGACGCTCCCTCCAACTGATTTCTATCCGCAGAGCGTCTGCAGGTTAAATTTAAGACTTAATACCATTTTTTAAACTAAATTTAAGACCAAAAAGACAAGTCACTCAGAAATCCAGGGCCGAGGTCTAGGTTGCCAGATCTGACAGGTTCCAGACCAAACTTGACGTAAAACCCGTCGAAATGATGAAAAACCAGCCCAAATCATACATTCTCTATGTTAAAACTGTAAATTATCAAATGTGTAATAAATTTCAAATCATAAGCAAATGAAGCCCAAAAAAAATGTCAGGCTCCAAACAAAGACTACAATTAAATTGAGCAGATTAAAGGAAATATAATATCAGTGAGTTTAGTGCGTACGTTTCTACTTTTCTCTCCCATAATGGAAACTTTTTTGTTAATAATTTCTCCTAAATATTTTGTAAAAACCAGGAAAAGCAGCCCAAATTTTATCAACCCACCCAATTGGGCTGAAACTTGCCCAACCTGGCAACACAGATTTAGACCCTACGCAGGAGATTCTCCTCAAAACGATGAAATAAACTCTTTAATGATTACTGGATAAAGCAGCCCAAATCTTATAAACCCACCCAGTCCTGTATTTTTCAGCCCAATTGGGCTGAAACCCGCCCAACCTGGCAACCCAGACCAAGGCTGGTAACCAGGTTTATTTCTCCTCAAAACTATTTCATAAACTTTCCCTTTTCAAAGTGTAAGAAAACTTTTTAGTGATGACCGGATACATTCTCTCTAATATTAAGATTCAAAAATTAAGACCCTTGGATTGAGATTTAAGACAAATTAAGACATTTAAAGGCCTTATTTTAGCCTGACGTTGGTGACACACTCCGGGTTTTTGATCTGGTCCTCGCTGACACTAATCGCCCCTCGCCGCGTTCCGGAGGCCTCCGCTGTGACAGGCCGTCTCCCCGACGCGTGGATGGAGCTGTTGTGCTGGGGGTCAGAGGTCAGCGGGGGTCGCAGGTTAACACCACCGCTAGCTCTGCAACAACAAACACCAACCCGCAGCGGGAGCTTTGAAAGCTCTGACTGCAGGCTCCATAAATCCCATCAGGCCTTGGGCGGCGCGGCGGCCGCCGTCTGTCGGGACGGCGAGAGGACGGAGAGGGGGGGGCGGGCCGAGCCGCAGATCCCCCTCCGGATCAGGTGTTTGCCGGGCGATGAAAGCTGCGTTCCGCCTGCGGCGTCAGGACGTGTGTCTGCGTGGCAGAGGTTAACAGGTTTGACCCCGGGCCCCCCACGGCCCCCCCGCCGCCAGGGGCCCTGACGACAGACGAACGCAGAGAACACCTCTAACTTCCTGTCCAACATGTCGGTGACAGAGACGGTAAACACGGGGGGGGGGGGGTCCCGGGATGAGGGACTCCTCTGGAACGTGGGGGGTGGGGGGGGGGGGGTGTCCAGGTCTGGACTGACCCGGTTCAGTCGACGCCACAGCAGCGAGAATATGGGCAGAAATATGTGCCACTAGAAACTGAATTTGAATAATTTATATTTGAATTTGAATTGCTCAACTTGAGTAATTGCATTAAAAAACTTTGGATCTGCACTCGATTGCTCTTCCTCCGGAAGACCCGGATGTCTGGCACAGTAAAATTGAAATTGAATTGCAAGAACTGAATTTGAATTGTGAGAACTGAATGTAGATTCAGTTTTTCAATGCAATGATTCAAATTAAACAATACAAATTCAAATTATGTGATTCAGATTCATTTTTTTAATGCAATTATTCAAGTTGAGCAATTCAAATTCAAATATAAATTATTCAAATTCAGTTTCTAGTGGCACATATTTCTGCCCATACGAGAACAGGTCCTGGTCTTGTCTCGGACTCGGATCATTGAGATGCCGTTACCAAGGTGACAGAATCTGGTATCAACAGTTCTTCCTCTTGTTAATGTACAGTTTTGTAAACTATTTGTATTTTGCATCTGATTGAATGTTTTGGTGCATCTGCTTGTGTCTGTATTTAATTACAGTTTTGTGTTTATAACGGCCTTGTTTGAATAAATATATGGATAATATTTGCATATTGTTGTGTGTGATTAAGCATCAGGTCCAGTTCAGTGATGCTGATATACGGTGTAATCTGATTACTATATTGGTAAATAATGTAATTTAAATCTTTAATATTTAAAATTCAGGTTTCATCTCCAAATTCAGTCCAATTTAAATCAGTAACATTTACTATTCATTCCTTTTCTGAGGTGGAGGGGGGTGTTGGAGGCTGGTTATTCTGTTAGTATTCGTGTCAATCCTTAAAAGCACTGGAGTCAATCCTCCAATAGTGTAGAAATAGCGGTAGTGCAGTCGCCACACATATCTGATCTCAGCTGATGGATGAAAACATTTATAGTGAGTTCAACATCATCATCCACTTCTCTGTGTTATTGTGCTGCAGTTGAATACAAGCTCATATGGAAACTAGCTGAACCAGGATGGAGCTGATGTTCTACAATCACGCAGGATCAGGAAATAACTAGGATTGGCTAGGAACAGCAGGTATTTTCTGGCCTTAGAAGTTGCCACCATTTTTGTTTCAAAGACACAATCAGACGTTTTGGAAACCGTCAGCAGCCCAGAACAACATCTGCGGCAACAGGGGCTTCAACCTTTTTTAGCCCAGGGACCCCTTGGAGGAGAGAAAAACAGAGCAGGGACCCCCACTTTAAGTCCGGCTTATAATAACTTTTGAATGTGTTTTATTCTGCTTATAACACCTTATTAACAAATTCCTGACTGGGTTATTAACCTACACGTGTTTACGGTTGATGAAACTTTGGCCTCGTCAGACGTGGAAGGAGTAACGTTAGGCCGAGCTGTAACGTTACAATCTCCAGCTTTAGGCTTTGTTTTCAAATTTATCCATCAGGTCAAACTAGAGTTAAATATGAAATAGCCAATTCAATTTCGCAACAAATTTTCTTTTCTTAAACAGCTAGCTAGCTCGTTTTTCCGCTCTAAAGTTGACATGAGTCACATGACTCACGCCATGGGAATCATTTATTTAGAGTTGTAGACTAAATAGTTATTGTCCAAAGTAGATTATTATCGCCTGTTAATGGAGTTTTCTCCATCATAAAAAAATTTAATAATATATAGGCTATATATATATATATATATATATATATATATATATATATAAAATATATCATATTTTTTTTTAACTTACAAATTATTTTGGTTAAAATTGCTTTTATTTCTTTTTAAGTTGGAGGACCCCCGGTTGAAGACCCTGTGCGGCAACATCTGAAGAATACTGGTCAACAGCTTTTCCTGTGATACTTTTGAAGATGAAAAGGATTGTTAAGGTCCAGGAGTGACCAGAACCCGGTTCGACCAGACGCGGGGCGGCCGGTGTTCTGCCAATTTCTGCTGCTTTGCCGAAAAAATGCTACCTAATGGTTTTCTACCTTTTGTAGAGCTACCATTTTACTGTGTTTTACTCCCTAGCCCACTTCCTTTCCCCCCAAGTGGTCCTTGTCTCTTGCCAGGCCGTCATTGTAAATAAGAATGTTCTTGATTACCTGCCTGGCTAAATAAAGGCGAATGACTGAATGAATATCAAATAAAGCGATAGAATTGGTTTTTGTTTTTCTCTTTATCGTATAATGTTCACAAAGTGTAATGCAATTCATGTCATGGGTAGTGTATTTTGAAGGATCAAATACTCAACATCCCATATTATCCATTTTACATGGTGCAAGAAATGATGGACGTGCCGATCAAACTATGAAAATCGACTGTGCGCATGCACAGAACAATTAAGTAGCATTTCTCAGCAGGTAGCAAGGATTGGCAGAACACCTGACCACAGCTGCTGCAGCTGCTGCAGAGAAAGAAACACAGTTGGAAAAACAAGTTAGATAAAGCCTGGGTCCGTGACGTCACGCCAGAGGCGCTCACGCGTGTCTCTGCTGCCCTCTGCTGGCGGAACCCGCAACTACAGACGCAGGAACACACCCGGGTTTCATCCCCACAACCTGAGACCCGACCTCCGTCTGGATCCGGGGGGTTTACCACCGGCCAGCATCTCCTCTTCCTCCAACATCCCATAAACATCGGGGAGCTGAGACCAGCCCAGGAGCCGGTTTATGGACTTTAACCGGGTTACGTGAGACAGACAGGGCCCGGTTTCCACAATCTAGTGTTAACATTTAGGTATAGGTATATATAATAATAGGTTATTGATTTATTTATGTATTTAGGTATTTATTTATTTATTTATTTAGGTATTTATTTATTTATTTAGGCATTTATGTATTTAATTATTTATTTATTTAGGCATTTATGTATTTAGGTATTTATTAATGTATGTATTTATTGATTTATTTATGTATTTATTGATTTATTTCTTTAGGTATTTATTATTTAGGTATTTCTTTAGGTATTTATTATTTAGGTATTTATTTAAGTATTTATTTATTTAAGTATTTATTTATCTATTGATTAAGTTTTTAATTTTTTTTTAATGATTTTTAATGGTGATTATGTTTTAATGTCTATGTGGGGGGGTATGTGTGTGCTGTGTGGGTATTAAAGTGAGGATGTGTGTTAAAATGACCAGAAATGTGTTTTTAACCATGAGTGTGTGTTTTTCTATGTTAATTGTTGATTTTTTTTTATGTAAAGCACTTAGTCGTGTATGAAAAGTGCTATAAAAAAAGTTTGGTTTGATTGGTCGGTAGCACGTCTCCGCCCAACCTGTAATCATGAGCGACCTTAAAGGTAGAGTGGATCCTATCAAATAACACCTTTATAAATGAATGATTAATGACTCAAAACATGAATGTAAATAGGATGACAGTAAATTAAATCATAAATTCAACCTAACAGGGCTGGGGATCGATTCAAATGTCAAGTATCGATTCGATTCCGATTCTTAAGATTCAGAATCGATAATCAAGATTTGATTCGATTCGATTTCCGATATCGATCTGGGTTAGTGTTATTAAAACGTTTTTTTGAACTGTTGCATGAATTTTATGACTGTAGTTATGTAACATATTAATACTAGTATTATATTGAGATTCAACAGCAAGTATTGGCAGCTAATGATGCTGTAAGGACCAATCAGCTCCCAGAATGCTGATAGAACTACTTTCAGAAACATTGTGGGGCAGAATTACCAAACAGATCCAGGGCAGCAAACTTCGGTCTATTTCGGTTTTGGAATTTTTGAGAATTTGGTTTTTAGCATTTTATGCAAATGTAACCCCAAGTATATAAAGTAATGAAATATAGACAATTTATGCAATTATAACTGAAAACTTTAATGTTTTACCTTTAAACATATTTAAAGGCAAAAACATGGCACCAGTTATTCTCGTGTCCAACAAAACATTCCTTTTTTGGGCATAAACAAAAAAATACCCAAAATTGTAATGTAATGATGAAAAGAAAAAATCGATCTTTAGACATACAAATCGATTTTTAGGAGAATCGATATAGAAACGGAAAATCCTTTTTTTTCAACAGGCCTACAACCAATGTAACTTTACCTTTAAAGTACTTCACAAACATAAATGTCATCTTACAATATTATGGATCTTAAGCCTGATGGGTTCATACTTTAGTCCACAAAGTCATTTATGGAAGGTTTCTGATCAGGTATGCACGGTTTTCATTGACAGAGTGTGAATCTTAACCCCCCCCCCGACCGGCCTGTCCAGAGCTGCTGGACGGCTGCTGTCCTCCAGACACGGGCACTGAAGGCTGAAATCATGCCTCAGGGCTTGTTTTGGGTGTAAACTGTTTAAAAGCTGAGCTTTCACTCATCTCACCCCCTCATCCTCATTATTCTCTTCTGGTTCCTCTGGATTCAGCATTGATTTCTGGGAAAGGCACCAGAGACTCGTAAAATACTTATTCAGTAGCAGAGAGGGTACAAATATATAGTATATATCGGCATCACTTTACTGATATATTCATTAAATGTTTATTTCTGCAGCATTTTTCTAATCAAATAGAAAAGCAGACTAAAGCATGTAAAATAATAATAATATCAAAAAAGGTGTTTTTGTCCTGTAAATAAGTGAAGCTGCTGGGTTCTGAATCAGTTCTGAACCAGTTCTGATACCTGACGGGGGCTCGTCACTGTGGTCGGGACAAGAGGAGACGACTCGCGTCTGAGTTGAGCAACAAAGATGAAATTAGAGTCAAATACTACGGAGAGATTGTTCTGGTCTGGGGATGAGCTCAGAGTTGGACTACGGAGACTTTCACCCAGGATCTGACGTTAGACCAGCGGTGAGGTCAGTGGGGCCGCTGGGGGCCGCGGGTGTTGTTGCACAGTGGAGCGTCATCAGCAAAGGAAATGATGAACAGATTATGATTTTAAAGAGAGGGAATGCGCATGACGTCACAGATGCGACTTCACGGCGAGTTTCGCCCACTGAGTGGCAGAAAGACTGAGTGGCAGAAAGACTGAGTGGCAGCATAAACTTTCAGTTTGAGCAACTGGAAAACATCTAAAATGGGAAAGAGCTGTTGTGCGATCGACTGTACTCATAGATTTAGCAAGAAATCAGAGTTATCGTTTTACAGACTGCTGAAAAATAAGCTTAAGAGAGACAAATGGATCACTGCAATTCACAGAAACAACTGGATTCCAGGCACCGAAACGTGGATTTGCGGTTCCCATTTTGTATAAGGTAATGTTGGATTTTTGGGTAGCTAACGTTAAACGGTCGAATCATAAAGTTTGGTGTCCTCATCACTTTAATTGCACCCACAAATCCTGCCTTGAAGTAGGACCAAGCGTCAAGACTTTTGTAAGCCTTCAAGCTTTGCTTCGTGTATTTCCCCGGCGTAGAAATTAAGTACATATAAATATCAGGAAACTGGATTCGTGGTCAAATATTATTGTCCATGGACCACTGGTTCTTGGGGTAACTGTACGGGTCACTGTCCAGTCCAACTGATGCTAATTTAAGACCATAATCGGCTGTTATCCCGTCTTCTCCACTAGTTGCAGCTGTTTTTGCTGATGTTTTCCACTCAGTGCGAGTAAGGGGTCGTGGTCCAGTGTGGAAGTGAAATGTATTGAGCAGACCCTCTGTAAACTTGCCCACAGGCAGCATGTAAATAAAAAACAGAAGAAAATAATATTTTACAATTTATGTTATTAAACCACGGTCTGTGTGATCGAAGAAAGAATCAACATGCTTCTTGTGTATTTTGCTCCGTTTAATGGAAAGATCAACACATTTATTATCTACATTAATCTAAATTTATTGATTCATTTTTAGAGACCTGTGGACTGGTTGCTGTTTGTGTCTCTGCCTGTTTCTGTTTCTGTTTGTTTGTTTTCTCTCTTGCAGATTCCAAAGGCTTGTGTGCCTGTTATGTGAGTTTTAAATATCAAGTATCAAATATCAGTCAGGAATGAAACTGATTGATTAAATTAAATTAAATTAAATTCAGTTATTTAGATACAAAACCAGACCAAAACCAGCTCAGTGCGTACAGATTTATTTAGTTCACTTGTAACATCAACTTCCTGTTTCTGTTAGAAAAAAGGCACGAGTAAACGTCGTTAATCACGACTACAGTAACACGTCTGATACATTCCTGGGGGGACGAGAGTCCACCGGACCTTAGAAACCAGCATCATGGAGATAAAGTGGAAAACAGTTCACAGTTCTTCCTTAAAGGTTTAAAACTCATGAGAAACCAGACCAGCAGACCTGCAGAACAGCAGACCTGCAGAACAGCAGACCTGCAGACCTGCAGACCTGCAGACCTGAAGTTCACGTTCTGGAGGTTTTAGTCTAAAAACAGCGAAGCTGAGAACACAAACACATTGTTTTAAGCTGGTCCTGAACCCTGAGGGCACCGGGGTGAAACCTGCAGGTCAGAACGACGTTTATCTTTTTATCTTCAACTTTTCATCGTGTTTAATTTCAAAAAGAAAAAAAATGTTTTAAACGTCTTTAAAAAGTGCCAAAAGTTAGTTGCTGGTGCTGATGCATGTGTGTTAATACAGTTGTTCTACGTAGAAACTAACTGAGATGCTGGTCGTCTCCGTCACATACGAGTTAGATAAAATTCAATAAAAACAGAAAGCTCTGATTTGCAGATCTCACAAACTTCCATCCTCACGTCTAGCGACGGCGACGCGCCTCAGAGACGCTGGAAGCTGAGCAGCAGAACCGGAGAACCAAACATGTGGAGGAACGCAATGAGATGCAAGAACGGCACCTCCGCCGACCTCCATTGACCTCTAATGACTTCTAATGACCTCCACTGACCTCCATCTGACCTCCAGGTTAAAACGTCTGACTTTAGAGCAGAAAAAAAACATATTTACAGTCTGTTCCAAAACACTATTTTGGCCTCAATCATTAGATTTCACCTCCATGACGACTCTGGGGGTGAATGTTTCTGTACCAAACCAGGAGAGTTTAAATAAAACATGAAATATATTTCTAATATGATTGATTGACAGCTGGCTCAGCCAATGGCGAGCCGTCATCACGTCCTCGGCTAAAGGAGCCAGGACCAGGCGGTTCTGGATCAGGCGGTTCTGGTTCCGGATGTTCAACGTTCATTTAATCACCACTAAAGTTAATTGACTAAAGTCTTCAGGTAAAGACGGAGGAACCAACTCCTTTAAAATAAATGTAATATAAACTCTCTGTCTAAGGGTGCTTTCAGACCTGTGGTCCGTTTGTTTTGTTCCGATTCAGGGGCTAAATCCAGAGCCGCCTGGGAGATTTGCGAGGCCCTGTGCGAAATGGCTGGGGGGGGGCCCGAAATTTTTGGGTTTTTCGGGTCGGATCGGGTGTCTATATGCGCAATTTTAACTCTCCAATTAGCAAAATACTGGATACCTTCTCCTGCCTCATCGTCATCTGGGCTTGCCTTGACGCGGGGCCCCCACGGCTGCTTGAGACTGCTTCAGAGCAGCTTGTGTCTGCGCTTGGTCTGATCAGTTGTATTGAACAACAGACACGCGCATCATTGCACATATATTTATTGATATGCACAGACTAGTACACATTTAGGTCTGTAATGGAACGTGACTGTTGATATTTATAAGGGGAAAAAGGAAAAAAAAACGAAAAAAAAAATTTTTGGAAAAAAAAAAAAAATTGAAAAAAAAAAACAAAAAAAAAAAAACGGCCCATAGCGCGAGGCCCCCTGGGGCGCGAGGCCCCGTGCGGTTGCACGGTTCGCACACCCCTTGCGGCGGCCCTGGCTAAATCGATACAGTTGTTTCGTTTTTCGTTTGTGGGGTTTGTGTTCACAAGGCAACCGTCTGTGGCAGTTCAAAGCTGTTAACAAATGCCATGCGCGAACCAACTGTTCTGTCATTGGTCAGAAATGAACGCGGAAGCAGTTTCCCCTTCTGTACCCCGGGAAAAACAGCAATGGTTATAGCCCCTTTCACATAGGGGGCGCAGACGGCCGCCGGCAATCCCATTCATGCATGTGCTGCCGGCACATGAGCGGACTGCTCTCCTGCTGAGCTCGGCGGCGGGCTAGAGGCCCCCTGCCGCGGCATTTGCGCTGCGCAAACCCTGCCCGAATTGAACATTTTTTAATTTCACCGTGCCGCGTTGGGACAACATCTCAGCACGTCCAATAGGAGAGAAGGTGGTGGGGGCTGCACCGACTCTTCTCCTTGCGCCGTGGTAGCACATACACAATGAATGGAGTTATGTTGGTTGCTGTGTCGATTATGTTCTCACTACAAATAAAAAAAACGAACCGCTCCAAGTCTGAAATGGAAGCGAGCCGAGACCATCTCTCCTAGGCGATCTCGGCTCGCTTGTTTTGTGCCACATCTGAGCACGATTGCTGTGTTCACATATACCAAACAAACCAATCTTTAGGGGGAAACGCTCCCTGTTTCGGAACAACTGCTCCAAACAGGACAGGTGTGAAAGCCCCCTAAGTTAAACCAGTTGGTCTCAGCGCCGCCCCCTGGTGGACCAGCCACTTAAAACACACGTCTGCTGCACTGCTGCAGCCAGAACCAGGTCCAGGTCCAGACCTAGTGCTGGGCGGTATGACCAAAAATTTATATCACGGTATTTTTCAAAATTATATCGGTTTCACGGTATATCACTGTATTTTTTTTTTCATGCACAACTGGGTGTTAACCACATTTTCTAATGATTTGGAAAGGAATTGCTGCAGTAAATTGGCTTAGAATGGCCTATTTTACTGTCATGAGGAGGAAATATTGCAGAAAAACATTAATGTCCACACTAGTATAAATACAGGTTTGCATGGCTTCACAAAATGATGCCGTTTACAATGAGGTGGCGGCACTTATGATTCTAATGAAGTGAGAGAATCAGTCAGACAACACTTAAAGACTTTAAGTGTTGTCTGACTTGACTTTTCTCCCGCACTTCTAGTGTTACCTGTAGACGTGGTGGACGCAGATCTCAGCTTCATGCATTCTTGATATTCTATCACATGTTTGCGGCTGAGGTGGTGGAGCAAGTTGCTAGTGTTGCCTCCCGCGGCTACAACTTTAGCTTTACAACACTTGCAGATGATTGTTGTTTGTTGAACGTCGTCTTTTTTAAAGCCAAAGAATTTCCACACAGCCGACACAGCTCCTCTTTTCGGAACAAGTTCCTGTGTCATGATCTGGAACAGTTGTGGGACCTTCGTTTTCAGCCATCTTCACCCACATATGTCCGCTGTAAACAATGCAACTGCTAAATAGTGATGCACCGAAAATTTGTGGCCGAAACCGAAACCCAAAATAATTATAAACACTTGGCCGAATACCGAACAATACCGAACATAGTTCTTCGCAGTTTTTCATTTATTTCCCCAATTTTTTCACCATTGCATAAATCAAATAAATTTGATTTAGGCATGCTTTTCAAAGAAAAAAATCTTTTACAAATTACAAGGTAGAAAATATTTATTGAAGATAAAAAACTGAACATTTTTTAATTTCCCAGCATTATGTTGTTTTGGTTCCACCTCCTGGTGAATGTTAGGTAAAATTCTTATGTGGTTATTTTTTGGTTGGCCAACGATTTATGTTTGTGGTGCGCAACAGTTACGGGAGCGGCCAGTCTATTTCCTTATATTACAACGCCGTTATTAATTGTTCGTTTTTTTCCCCACTTATTCCACCGAACACCGAAAGTGTTTTTTTTGCCATTTTCGGCTGAACAATTTCGGTTACCGAACAATCGGTGCATCACTACTGCTAAACAGTCTCCTCACAAACAGTGTCCAGCGGCGCTACGTTCCACCGCGCGGCGCAGCGGAACATAGCGCCGCGCGGCGTTCCCAACGCTGTGTACGCTACTGTACTCACCGGTATTACGGTATATGAAAAATTCATATCATAAGAAAAATAAACACCGGTATTCGGTATGAACCGGTATACCGCCCAGCACTATCCAGACCAGGTCCCAGATCCAGACCAGGTCCAGGTCCAGCGGGGGAGTGAAATGTGCAAATCAGAACCTTCTGTCGTCATGACAACCAGCATCCCAACTCCGTCAGAACTGGAGCACTAATCTGCTACGCTACAGCGTCGATGCTCCGCCCCCCCACCTGGAGGCTCCGCCCCCTCCCCCAGCCCCCTCTACCTGTCCTTATCCCCCCCACCCTTCTCCCCCAGCAACCGCCTCACCCTCCCCAGCATCACCGCGGCGATCAGCCCGCAGCCGGCCAGCGTGGCGGCGTACAGCCCCACATAGCGCGCGGCGTCGCCGCGGCGGTGCAGCGGGGCGTAGAGCGGGCGGCGGCCCAGGTAGTCCAGGCGCGCCGCCTCCACCTGGCACCAGGTGCAGCAGGACAGCAGCACGTGGAACAGCTGGTGGCTCTGGCCCAGGAAGTCCACACGGCCCGGCAGCCGCCGCTCCAGCAGCGGCACCGTGAAGAAGAAGGCGCTGCCCAGGAAGAAGGCCACCTGGCCGCCGTGGAAGGCCACGCCCGCGTCGTCGGGCTGCCAGGCTAGCAGCCTCGCCGCCAGCGGCCCGCTAGCCCACACGTAGGACATCGCCGACGGCGCCACCTGGCACAGCTTGCGGATGCGCGGCGGGCGGCGGTGGCTGCAGAGCTTCCCGTAGCAGCAGCCCAGGCAGGACAGGCAGCTGAAGGCGGCGGCGGCCGGCATGAAAGCCCCGCCCTCCTGCGCGGCGTAGTACCAGTGCGCCAGGGCGCTAGCGTACTGGTACTGGGCCACGCCCACGTAGTCCAGGAAGAAGAAGGCGTAGTGCAGCAGCTCCGACTTGCCGCCCAGCAGGTGCGCCGCTGCGCTGCACGCCGAGTACGCCAGCGCCGATGTGAGCAGCACCAGCAGCGGCCAGGTGTGGGCGTCACCGGCGAAGTCCACGCTGGTGGCGAGGTGGCGCAACCGCAGCAGGAAGGCCAGGAAGGCAAGCAGGTGCGTCCAGGTGTTGACCGTCTCGTTGTGGCGCCGGAACAGCGACAGGAAGTAGTAGCGCCAGCTGCGGCCCAGCGGCCGGTAGCCCGTGCTAACATAGCGCTCGCGGAAGTAGGGCGGCACCTCGCCGTCGGGCACCGTGCCGGGCATGGAGGGCGGCGCCGCCGGGGCTAGCAACTGCGGCAGCTGCCGGATCTGCTGCAGGCTGATGAAGACGCGGCCGAGCCGCTCCATCACGATGGTCGCCATGGCGCCGCAGCAGTGCACGCTGGGAGGAGGCTGCGGGGGAGGAGCACAGGTCAAAACCCACAAAACGGATCAACAGATCAACAACAGTTTGGCGAGGTTTCAAACCCGTCACCATCGGCGTCTAACGGACGCGGCGACCCCCCCCGCCGAGGTCAGGGAACCAGGAAGTGAGGCGGGCGAGGAAAAGTGGGCGTGGTCACCGCTGAGTCGATGAAGCTTTCCCATGATGCTCAGCCTGACCAGAATTCCTCTGGTTGACATTAACTTCCCCCGGTACAGAATGTACCGAGCCAATCAGAGCAGTGAAATGAATGCATTTTTACACATATTTTTTAATTTAATGTATTTTTTTAATTCCTTCTGATGTACAATACAGAAAATGTATTTCTTTGAATTAATTAAATTAATTAAAATTTTTCTAGAAAGTTTTCGTCTAATTTATGGACTGAAAAATACTTATGTTTACATAATGCGTGGCCACGCATTGATTATCTCGTGGCCACGAGTTATTAATGCGTGGCCACGAGTTATCAATGCGTGGCCACGCATTATTTTATTTTTTTCAAATGTCACCAGAGGGGCTCCGTACAAAACACAGTTTAAACATCATGACCAAAGCCGTTACGACCCGACCTGCAGCTTCACCGGGACCAACGGCTCTGATGGTTGGTGTTGATACAGGGACCAACCTTGTTAAAGAGCATCAAACTCACTTTTATCTACGCGGAAATAACGCAAAAATATAAAGAAGGCTTCCCAAAGTGTGATCCATGGTGAAATAGGAAACTGAAGATGTCCAGCTATATATAGATATGTGTAGGCTATATACACTGTTGAAGCCCCGCCCACTGCAGCCGTCGACAGACTATAGTGTGAATCTACCAAGCAGCGCAATGGAATCAGGAGATTTTTGACACTTTCAGTGCATACCTGCCAACACTCCCGATTTATGCGGGAGTCTCCCGATTTTCAACCATTTCTTCCGCCCTGCTCCAGATTTGTAATTTCTCCCGCTTATCTCCCGATTTTAAAGTGAAATGAGTCAATGGTGTTTAATGTGTCGTGGTACCTGACAACCTGGCAACCCAACCCAAAAGCACCCGCCCTACGTGCCTTGCGTGCTATACGTCACTGCCTACGTCCAAGCTACGTATCCGCCCCATCGAGCGCTGAGCCGTACGTCAACGTCGCCGCCATATTGGATGTGGCAAGACTGTGCTGTAAACTAATACAAGTAAATGGACTTATTTTAATAAAGCGCCTTTCTACAAAGACATTTACGTTTTACGTCTCATTTATTCATTCACACACGCACTAATATACTTGGGAAACAGTTAGGCACCAAATATAATATATTTAATTTTCTCAGATGGCAAAAATAAGAACTTTATTGATCCCACATAGGAGTAATTCATGTTATATCAGTTATAGAGAACCAGGTAGTGCCGAAAAACAATATATATCCCCCCTCACAAAAATAAGAAAAATAGAGAAACATATTTTCTCATCAGCAAAGCATATTTTACATAAACATATTTTAAATTTTTCAAGTTACAAAATAACATATTTGAACCATTTTTCAGATTTTTTCAGTTATTTTATTGTTTGGAAAATGGTTCAAATATGTTATTTTGTTATTTGAAAATTTGAAAATGTGTTTTGTTTGAGAAAATGCTTTGAAAGAAATCTGAGGGAAGAGTTGGTGGAGTATCAAGTCGTAGCAAGCAAGGATCTCCCACAGGAAGAGAGAGTTGAAGGTTCTGGGTTCTTCTAGGGAAAGAGGAGAGCTTTACAAATCTGGCATCACTGATGAAGGCAATACTATGCATCCCTCACAGCAATGCAGCTCAGAGAGCTCATTCAGCATGGTGGAAAAGATCCTCACAGAAAACACAATGAGTATGGATAATTCTACTCTTTGCACACTCCTTTCTTGCAAGATAAACCATACCAGCCCTGGCCACATGTATGATCCCTCCAAGAAAGTGATTGAAGCTGCAAAGTCTGACACCTACAATTACAACAGGTCCTTGGGTGACAAAGGGAACCTGGAAAATTCTACAAATATTGTATTTAATTGTTATTAATACTTAACTTATTTGGCTCCAAGAAGGCTGTAGAATCATTTTGGGAGGTACATTTTAGCACATTTCATTGTAGCTATGGAATTAAAGTTAATTAAAAGTCGTCTTGTTTATATCAGGGCGGGGATGTTGTGAGTGGAGCATTCCAACCACTACCCCAGAAAATCTCCCTCTTTTTCACAGCCCGTATGTTTCAGTGTGAATCCAGTACACAGCTTCTGCTGAAGCTGAAGCCGTCTGTCAATCATCTGCGGGGCCACGCCCCCTTTGAAAACAAGTTCCAACGCGAAACTTCAAAAGATGCCGCCGATCCAGGTGGGTGGTTCTGCTCTAAACCGGGTCTGTGACGTCACAGGACCCTTTCACACCTGCACGACTCACCTGAGCGACAGATTCTCGAACCGAAGCATCAAAAACTAAACTAATTATGATGTTTTTATAGACTTTATAAACTTTATCTCACGCACGAGGTGAGCCCAGAACCAGAGCAGAGACCCAGACCTGTCCCCTGGAGGACACCTGGGTCCCCCAGACTCACCTGGACTGACGTCACGGCGACGTCACTCTCAGAACCGCGGGGCCGCTTTAAGTGTGCGGGACCGAACCCGAGGGGACCAGAAAAGTTCTGCACGGACCGAACCGAGCCCAGACCTCCGGACCGGCCCCCCCTAACCGAACCGAACCTCACCCCCCCATGACCAACCTGGGACTTGGACCGCAGATGAGCCTCTTCTTCCTCCTCTTCTTCCTCCTCTTCTTCCTCCTCCGGACGGGCAGACCCGACACCTTCAGCCGTCGATTCTCAGCCGTCAAGTTAAACCCGGTCCGGTCCGGACTCGAACTGGAGGCGCCTACAAAATAAAAGCTGTTTAAAACTGGGTCTGAATCAGGGACGTGCACCTTTGTAGGGGCAGGTGCTGAAATTTAAAAAGGGACACATGGAACACGACTTTAACACTTTCCGACAATAACTTTGTTACATTTGTTACGTTGTTACATTACAATACAAAACAGTGTTTTGTATTGTAATACCCAGTGGTGGACAGCAACGGAGTAAATTTACTTGAGTACTGTACTTAAGTACATATCCAGAGGATTTGTACTTTACTTGAGTATTAGATTTCTTTGGTACTTATTACTCTTACTTGAATACATTTCCAAGACAAATATTTTTACTTTTACTCAAGTAAATTTCTAGGAAGGCTGAAAAGTACTCGTTACTTTCAGGTCTGCTCTTTTTTCTTCTTCCCTAAAATCCTATTGGACACAAGCTGTTTTTGTCAAAGGAGGAGACCTATCACAGTGCACGCTCTCCACTGGGATGTACGTAAAGCGGAAATACGTCAAGCCTCCTCAAAACGATACCGCCAAAGTAGCCTGCGTTTGTCAAGACAGAGCCGCAACAAGTGAAGACATAGCCGCAACAATTAATTTAGAAAAAATATAGTAATTTACTGATGTGGAAAATAAGAAATGTACTCTTACTCTTACTCTTACTTTTACTTAAAGTAAATTTAAAAGCATTTACTTTTGAATACTTAAGTACCTTAAGGGCCTGCCATGTGCATGTCAGGGAGGGGGATGTTCATCATATCATTTTATTTAGCTGAATTAATTGTTAGATGATATTGGTGAATGAATGGCACGATAGTTCCACACTTGAAAACACTTTGGAAATAAAAAAAAGGCCTTTGACAGAAGGGCCCTTAGGGCATCTGAGCAAAAGGGGGCGGGTGAGCACCCCCCACCCCCCCTCTGCAAGTGCATGAAAACTGGGTCTGAATCAACCTGGACCCCCCCCTGTGACGTGACTGGCAGGTTTCTGCAGAGTGGAGGTGAAGATCCTTCTCCACCGTGTTGTGATGAAACCAACGTTAGACTTGTAGTTCTCCAGACCGGTCTTGGTCCTGGTCCTGGTCCTGGTCTTGTCTCGGTGTCGGTGTCGGGTCTCTGGGTCTCTCCAGGACTCGGATAACTGAGATGCTGTTACCACCAAAGTGACAGAATCTGGTATCAGCAGTTCTTCCTCTTGTTAATGTCCAATTTTGTAAACTATTTGTATTTTGCATCTGATTTAATGTTTTGGTGCATCTGCATGTGTCTGTATTTAATTACAGTTTTGTGTTTATAACGGCCTTGTTTGAATAAATATATGGATAATATTTGCATATCGTTGTGATTGATTAAGCATCAGGTCCATTTCAGTGATGCTGATTCAGTGTAATCTGATTACTATGATGGTAAGTAATGTAATTTCAACCTTTAATATTTAAAATTCAGGTTTCATCTCCAAATTCAGTCCAATTTTAATCAGTAACATTTATTATTCATGACTTTTCTGAGGTGGAGGGGGGTGATGGAGGCTGGTTATTCTGGTAGAGGACTAGTTAGTAGTCGTGTCAATCCTTAAAAGCACTGGAGTCAATCCTCCAATAGTGTAGAAATAGCGGTAGTGCAGTCGCCACACATATCTGATCTAAGCTGATGGATGAAAACAAACTAGTCCCGGTCTTCATAGTCTCGGGTCTTGGTCTTGCTCCTGGTCCTGGTCTCGGTTTACGTGGTCTGGACTACCAGTCCACATCCTCCAGCTCGGCTGACTCAAATATCTGCTCTGGTTTTAGTTGGTTTCTTCAGACAACAGCGAAGCAGTTGGATGTTTTACTTTGAAAATCAAAACCGGAAGTTGAAGTAAACGAAGTGGAATAAGAAGCACCTCCTCGACAACTTTAAGAAAACGGGAAGAAAAGTCGACAGATCCACTTTTGTCCCGACATGAACAAAAGCAGTTTGCTGCAGGTTTGCGGGACAGGAAGTGGTTTTAGGAGATAAACACATTTAAAGGTTTTAATAGGATGTTATTGAACCAGACGTGTGATTTTAGGAGGGAGAGAAACTCTGTTCTCTGCTGATCGGATGACAGGATGACAGTGTGTTGATGGTGTGAGAGGAGGAGTGGAAGTGAGAGGTATTCGGGCGGCGTGGGCGTGAAGCAGCATTCCTCCGGAGTGACGGTCTGTTACACAAACACACCGTCAGGCAGCAGGCGGGGGCGTTGGGGGGAGCCAGGGGTCAAAGGTCATGTTCGATAAATAAATAACGTCAGGTTGTGGTTCTGACCTCATCGTGGACCCGGTGTCGTCGTCCTCCAGGGCCAGGGGCCAGAATCCCACTGGAGGGACTCCGACCTGTCCCAGTGCTGGAGGAACGAGACAATAAAATCTCTCTAGAAATACATGTATTATTATTATTATTATTATTATTATTATTAATATTATTATTATTAATGTATCGACGATAGACCTGAGGTGAACGGCTCGGGCGGTTCAGTGTGTTGGACCTCAAGGCTGTTTCAATCCATTCATCCATCCATCATCCATCCATCCATCCATCATCCATCCATAATCCATTCATCCATCCATCATCCATTCATCCATCCATCATCCATTCATCCATCCATCATCCATTCATCCATCCATCCATCCATCCATCATCCATCCATCTATCCATCCATCATCCATTCATCCATCCATTCATCCATC